>NC_058132.1:445083285-445178437 GCF_016433145.1 Gracilinanus agilis
CTCTCTCTCTCTCTCTCTCTCTCTCTCTCTCTCTCTCTCTCTCTCTCTCTCTCTCTGACACTGCTAACCTGGTTCTCTTATTGTTCTAACTTCTCCCTTTGCTGCATCTTCATCACAGTCCATTTGCTAATCACAGGTTAACCAAGGCTCTGTTCTTTTGTCTTCTTCTTCTATACTTTCTCACTTGACAATCTCTTCAGTTCCATAGGTTCATTTATTAGCTCTTTGCAGATGATTCCCAAGTCTATATATCTAGCCCTAACCACTTTCCTGAGTGCCAGCCTTGAATCACAAAGTGTCATTTAGACATCTCAAATTACACACTCCATTAGCATTTTCAAGCTTAATGTGTCTAAAAGAGAAAACATTTTTTTTTCTCCAAACCCTTTTTTCTTCCCAACTTCATTGTTGTATAGGGTAGAGCTATCTTCCTACTCACCCTGCAACCTTTGTATCATCCTCAACTCCTTACTTGAACCTATACTATATGTCTCATCTGTTGCCAACTCTCATTTCTGTGATTTTTTTTGAGCTTTTACTGTTCTTTCTGCTCACAGAGCCACCACTCTGGTTCAGGCTGTCATCTTCTCATACCTTAATTATTGTGTTAACTTTCCTGAATAATCTCTCTCTGCCTAGTCTTTCCTCACTTCAGTCCATGCTTCATCCAGCCAACAAAGTAATTCTTTGAAAGCACTGGTCTGATCATGTCATCCTCCTGTCCTCTATTTAATACACTCTAGTGGCTTCCTATCACCTTCAGGATCAAGTCTGAACTCCTTTATCTGACATTTAAAGTCCCTCAAAACCCAGCCTCTTCTTACCTTTTCAGTCTTCTTATACTTTATCCCCTCTTCCTTAAAATTGCATGTTGATTGTTAAAAGAGTAGCGATTTTTCTCTTTCTCTTCTTTAAACACTTAATTTTTGTCTTAGAATTGATATAAACATTGCTTCTAAGGCAGAGGAGTGGTAAGGGCTAGGCAATTGAGGTTAAGTGACTTGCCTAGGGTCACACAGCTAGGAAGTGTCTGAGGCCTCCTGTCTCCAGGCCTGGCTCTCTAGCTGATCCTAATGATGCTATCTTGAAATGGCAGCAATAGCAGAAGTGGGAAACAATGAGATGGAGCTTCAGAGGATGACAACAAAGAATGACAACTATAGAGTTGGAGAAAAGGGTGGAGCTTCCGTAGATGACAGACAGAGATGATGCATGGTAGCTTCAAGACCATGCTGAGAGATGTGGGAAGGGAAGCTGAGAAGCACTGAAGCATAACGAGATGAGAGAATGATGAAAATTATTTCTGAGAATTTTTTTCTGTACCGTACTAACTCCTAATTGGCACATAAATCTGAGTGACTTATTATTTCTGTGGCTGATAATTATCTTATGGTATTATTTTCCTATGTTATTTATTTTGCTATACTATTTTATTTAAATGCCACATTATTTAATTTAAGCAGTTTCTTGCTTGGTTTTTTAAAGAATAGATGTTGGATGGGGGCTTGAGCTTAGTACTTTTCTCCCCTGCTGAATCTGAATAACATGTGATTTTTGAGCTCACTGGAACAAAAATTATCAAAATCAATTAAGGATGCTCAGCCCTGAGTCTTTATGAAGCCTCAAAACTTGGCAGTCACTCTGAGGCCGTGGAAGTTTGAAGGCTGAAGATCTGACTTCTTTATATACCAAAGAAACAACTGAATTTATTGGCAGCCCTAGTTTTCCCAGGTATCAGAGGTTTAAAATGTTTCCTGATTTTTCAATAAATGTACCAGAAAGAATAAGTCATTTTATGATTTTGTGATACGGTTGGGAAGCCAAAGGTCACCTAAGCAAATTCAGGAGCGAATTAAATTAAATCAAGTATCAAGGATTGGGGATTTAATTGTTTTTCTTTTATCTTTTACTTGCTATATTTTAAAAAAGATGATTTAAAAATTAATGTTCATGGAGTATACATGTTGACAATGTTTAAATATAAGATATGACATGGAACAAAAAACTTTCAAAAATATTTAAATACTGAGGGAGGACCTAGGTAAGTTTGGAGCAGTCTGGCATGACCTCCACAGGTCTTTTCTAGCATTATAATTCTATTATTTTACTAATCTATTTAGTATATCAACCATAGAGAGAGTTTAAAAAAAAAAGCTCTCCGTCTGCTCTTTATTCCTTTATTTGTTGGGACTGAAAATTAGGGACTAAAAATATTAGAGGAGGGAGAGAACAGCTAATTAGAGATAATGCAGCTGCAAATGCTCCACTCCTTACCTTCTGGTGTGAAATAGTCAGGGACATACGAAAAAGACCATTATGAAGAGGAAATACCTGATCCTTCTTAGAAATACTCATCATAAGTAAGTTTCCCTGTCTAAATCACTGAATATTCTTCTCCTCCCAGGTTCTGCTTTGCAAGCAGTATTGTTTATTCCTTTGTTTGAATTGAGGCTCTCTTTGTTTGTTTTCAGTCTTTCTATAATATAAAGCAAGCAGTACTATGGGGGAAATAGCAGAGCACCAAATATTTCCACAGTGTTAAAGCATTTACTTTAATATTCTGTTTGGTTTGCTAGTGACCTTCAAGGAACCCATAGCACTATATGGCAGGGCAGAGAAGGGAAATATTTTTTAATGATATTATAATCGTGTTGACTTGGCAGGGGCCCAAATGAGCACCTTGGCAGGGTGGGGAGGTGGGTTCATGATACTCCCTGCAACTCCCTCCTCCCAAGAATTAGGTGGCTGAAATTTAATGATGCTTTAAAAGCTTAAACCTCTTCATAATGACTTTCAGAAGGAGATGTTCCAGCACAGTCCACTGAACAGAATGAAGACATTTGCCCTATGGATATAAAATGCATAAAAAAAATACCTACAGCATTCAACAACAACAAAAAAGTACTGAGGTAAAGAGGAGGAGAAAAAAGCAAATATCAGACTTTATTGCTAGAACAGTTGCAGTGAGTTTGTAAAATGAAATCTGTGCCCCAGGTGTCAAGACAGAACTTTCCAAATTGCCTTATTTCAGAAGTCCTCTGTCATTGTGTGCTGCCCATTATTTACTTTCATCTGTGCTTGTGGGTATACGGGGGGGGGCCTCTCTAATGTCTAAAGAAGGTGACTTCTTCATGAGACATTAAGGTCAAAGGAGGGGATAATTTTGCATTGCAAGTCCCTCTGACAACTTCAAGTTTTTAATAATCATTCCTTGAGTATACTGGAGCTGTGGATATGATATAGTTTGTCAGGTAGTTGTGGTTCTGCTACACCTCTGTACTCAAAATGAGATACATGCAAAACTATCATAGTTTTGATAACAATTTTTCCAGCTATCAACACTATTGACATTAATGATCTAACATAAATAAGACTAAATAATGACACCCAGCTTTCTGGAGGGAACATTGGGTTTTGTATCAGGAGACCTGAGTTTGAATGGAAGTTTTGTAAATAATTGTTTGTATCTCCTGAGGTATTACTTCTATTGGTCTCATTTTTTGTAAACTGCAAAATCAGGATCCTGAATTAAATGAACTCTAGGATTTCTTCCAGATTTAGGTCCCATGATCTTTTGTTTAAAAATTTGTTATGAACTAAATATGAGCATTTTCATATGCAAAGAAGAATAGAAAAAGAGGACTATCTCTTATAATCTTATTATCTCTTATAATTATTATCTTATTATCTCTTAACTATCTCTTACAATCTCTTATAGTGAAATTTCACAGTGGAATATTTCATTACATTCATATATTCTACTTTGTTTGCCTATTTCCCAATTAGTGAATATCCACTTTGTTTCCAAGTCTTTGCTATAAATGCTATTAGAAATATTTTTTATATGTGGATTGTAAGTCCTATGATGTTAAAACCTTTGAAATAACAAAACATACATTGTTATAGAATCTGAAGAATCTCTAAGTTTATCCTGTCTGAGACTGTTATAATATCTTGGTATTAAATTTATTTAAAAATATTTTTAAATTTCTTACTTGTGCAGATTATTGTCTTGAGTGAAAGAGGGACAAATTCCTTATTATATATAGCTTGTTTTATTTTAAAATTTATATTAAATTTAGAATTTTTTTCTTTTATGATGTCCTTTATATTTGTTCTTTAGCATTCCTAATTGGTCATATGTTGTAGTCTGTTTACACTCCGCATGTGCTACCATGGCTGTCAATTAGTGAAAGTGAAGGATGATATTTTAAAAACCAGTGTTTTCCCTGGAAACATCTGGAGAGGGGGCGGCTGGATTGAGAGCCAGACCCAGAGACAGGAGATCCTGGGTTCAAATCTGGCCTCAGACACTTCCTAGTTGTGTGATTCTGGGCAAATCCCTTAACCCCATTGCCTAGCTCTTACCACTCTTCTGCCTTGGAACCAATACACAGTATTGATTTTAAGATGAAAGGAAGGGTTTTCCAATAAAAAACAAAACATCTAGAGAAATTGAGGAAGGCCTCCAGGACTCCTTGTTGAGATCTTTTGTAGGAGTTTCCCTGGAGGGTTGCAATAAAAACTGGTGAAGGAAAGTCCTAAGTTGATGAGATCCATTTGAGTTAATGACTCTTAACAAAACAGCACCAAAATCATTCTTTCTGTCCCTTCTAAACTTCATTCTGCTTTCTTCTGTGTATTTTAAAAAAATTAAATTGATGCTTTTTAATTTCTTTTCTTTTGTGCAATGCATTCTGTCCATATGAGCCCCTGTCCTCAATAAAAGCCCTCTGTTATAACAAATAAGCGTAGGTAAACAAAGTAGCTTGAAACTTTGGTTATGCCTGAAATACTTAATTTATGATTCCTTTTTCACCTCTGGTCCATTATCTCTCCTTCAAGACATGGGAAATATGACAATGATCATTAATGTTGTGGAATAATGATTAGTCATTAAAATGTTAGGAATTCCTTTATCTTTTAAAGGAGTTTTCCTTAACAATAAATGTTAAGGATAAATAATATAAATGGATAAATAAGGATAAATAAGATAAATGTTATAATCATTGTATTAATTATCCTCCTGATTTGGCTCCCTTCCTTCTACAACAGTTCTTACAAATCTTCTGAAGTTTCTCTGGATCCACCCACTTTACAATTTCTTATAGTGAAATTTCACAGTGGAATATTTAATTACATTCATATATTCTAATTTGTTTGGCTGTTCCCCAAATAATGAGTATCTACTTTGTTTCCAAGTCTTTGCTATAAATGCTATTAGAAATATTTTTATGTATGGATTGTAAGTCCTATGATGTGACCTTTGATATAATGAAACATACATTGTTATAGAATCTGAAGAACCTCTAAGTTTATCCTTTCTGAAACTATTATTAATATCTTGGTATTAAATTTATTTAAAATATTTTTTAATTTCTTACTTGTGCAGATGACTATCTTGAGTGGTAGAGGGACAAAAAGTTAAGATAACATTCAGAAGTTCCTGAATTCATACAGTCCAGTAGAAACAAATAACAGATATAGGAATCATTATAATTCAAAATCATTTATGCTAAGTGCAAAACAAATGTGTGAAAAAGTAATGTATAATGTCTAGCAGGGGAATATCACGCATAAAGAATAAAGATTAAAGAAGGCTTAATGGAGTAAGTAGCATTTGAGTTGGATTTTAAAGGATGGGTAGTATCTCAATAGGTTGGGGATGATAATAAGAAAGTCATTTTAATTCTATGAAGCAACATGAACATGCAGGGAGGAAAATGTGTGAATAAATAAATTTTGCTAGAACAGAGAAAACTCTTTTCTTCAAACCTAGACAGATAGAGAGAAGAAGAAATATTTTAAAAGCATTTATTAAATTCTAGCCAGTATGCTAAATAGTATGTATAAAAATCTAAGAAGCTTACATTCTAATAGTGGAAAACACACATAAAAGGGAGCTAGAAAGGCAGGGAGGTTCTTACCTATGGCATGGTATAGAGAGGATTAGGCAGTGATGCAAAGGCCTGCTTTTTAGTATGATAATGCAATGACTCTTGTCCAGCAGAGCCAGGGGACTCAGGGGACAGAATCCAAGGTTTCCATGGCAAGGAAATGATACTTCTGCCTAGTTGTAGACAATTTGGGGAAGATTTAGTCAGGAAGTGGATAGACAGAATTAATTCTGAGAGAGATTTACAAGGTGCTAAAGGAATGAATATAAATCTATAAAACCAAGAGCTTTTCCCCAATAGATGTGGTCAAAGGATATGAACAAACATTTTTCAGAAGAAGAAATGAAAATGATCAACTATCACAAGTTAAAAAAAATTTACTACTGCTCTTTCCACTACACTTAGCAGGAACTAACCTCACTCAGGCCATCTGGGATAATTGCATTTCTTTATTGTTTGTGAATGGATATTTGAGTTTAATTATGTTATTCAATGTGCCAGAATGAAGTCATTTGTTGATGATATACAATAAACTTCCAATTATCTACACTGCAGATTATCTATTCCTGTAGGGAACCTACAATCTCTGATGTCTCCCTATGAATAGCTTCTTCTGTAATACCTGACAGAGGAAATTTCTTTGGGGAATGTGCTTAACAGTCTAAGACCCAGTTGGACAGAAAGAACTCAAACAAGACATGACTGTTCTAAAAGACAAGGTTCGTTTGTTTTTTTTTCTAAATGAGATAATAGATTTTGAGCTGAAAGAAACATTAGAAGTCATATAGTTTACTACCTCCCCCTCTATTTGCATAAAAGAGGAAACAAAGATACAGAAAAGTTAAGTGATTTGCTCAAGGCTACATAATCTAGAGATAGGATTTGAACCCAGATCTTCTAATTGTAAAGTCAGTACTTTCACCACTATACCTTTTGCATGTTTCCCTGTGATAAATTTTGGAAATTAAATAAATCTATCAGGTCCATAACTTCAACGTACAAGAGGGAATTTTATGTAAATCTCAACTACTTGTTACTGGCATTGGTGCAAATAATTAAGCATTAATGTAATGAATACATTCTTTTAAGGCTTAAGAAGTAAGGATATTTTCTCCTTAGGAGCAGAAGAAATGGAACTTAGAAACATTTAGTTGAGGACAGTTGGATTATTTTAAAATTGGAAATCCAGATATTATATATGGGGTAACTCAAACAGAATATTAATTTAAATAGAAAACTATTCTATTTGTAATATTCTTAGAATTCTAAATACCTCAAAAAAGGAAAGCATAAAGATCCACTATTAATCACATCATTGTTCATTTTATTTATATTCCCAGAATCTGGCACAGTTTCTAGCACAAAGTAGGCACTTAATAAATTCTTGTTGACTGATCAGTCCCAACCAACTCTCTTGGCTCTACCTGACCACTGCAAGAATGGTGGTTGTTCTACTTATCAATGAAGTCTGGCTGAATAGGGTCTGAAAATTCATGTGATGGTGATAATAGACACTAAGAAAGACCAGAATATGGGTCTTACCCATTGTTGGTTATCTATTTCACATATCTGGCCACCTCAGCTTTCATAAAAATGTTAAGTAATTGGACTTTTTTTGCCTTGACCAAAGGGGACATTTAGTATCAGACAGTCAGATATTAACTAGAATCAAGGAAATATTTCTTACTGACCAGAGTGACCCCAAAGTAGAATAAGCTGTCTCTAGAATGTCTCACTCACTAGAGACTGAATAATTGCACCCAACAATATCTGTAGCCTTCTTATTCTGGAATATCTCTTTGTCATGTTTGCCCCCTTTCCCATTGATGAATTCTTCTTAGAGTCACCATTTTATGGACAGGTTCAGACTGGCCAGTCCTCTTTCTCCTTTCAGCTTTTCTCTTATTTCTATTCCTAACTTCCAGAATTCAAAACCTAAAGTTCATTTCCTCTTCCTCTTCCTTCTGGCTTTTCAGTTCCTTCTTATTTGTTGTTTTCTACCATTAGAATGTAAGCTCCTTTATTGCTGGAACTGTCTTGTATTTGTTTCCCTATTGCTAAGTACAGTACTTGGCTGTGGGAATAGTTATATGTTCTATTCTTGGCAAGGTATGAATTGGGTTACATAACTATGTAGTAGGAGGTAGAAAATCTCCCACAACTCTTGATTTCTACCAATACCTCAATTATGCTTTTGCTTTTCTAAACTTCACTTTCTTCATTTGTAAAAGGAAGCAATTAGACTAACAGACATCCAGTTCTAAGATTCTATGATTCTATGAAAAGTCTTTCTCTTCCTGTGCTCAAGTTAAATGAGGAAAATTCTATGTCAAGAAGGTACTAATTATTGAGAACAGATAAAAATGACAAAACTTAAGAGCAGTGTGTTCTTTTTGGTGATAGCTGGGGTTCATGGGGCAGGTGTTTTCATGTGTAAATGATAACATGGGCAAATGCCAGAAAAGATTCCAACAAGGACATATAGGAACAGAACACAATAAAAAGTTGGAAAGTTGGAGTACTCATACTGGTACCCTAAAAATAGTCATCAAAGATATACAAGAGTTGCACAGAATGCAAAAATATGGGTGGGATTCCTTAAAAAGTTTGCAAGAAGCAAATACCACTCCATCTACACCGTACCTATAAATTGCAATGTGGTCATGACCTCATAGGATAGTTGCCTTAATAAATAAGCCAATCTCCACTTAATGGCTATAGTATAGTTTCTTTCTTAAGTCTCTCTCCAAGTTCACAAGTAATCTAGCAGGCATGACTATACAAAGATTACTAACATGGCACAAAATCTCTCTAAACTGAAGAGAGATTTTTTTCAGGGTAATTTCTATTTCTCTTAATCCCAAACTATGTATTTATAGGGCTTGGACAATAATATAGTAAGTATTTCTACACTTTGATAACAATTTCAAATAGTAAGCTTTTAGAGGAATAGACTTCCATTTACACAATGAACCTCTGTCCCCCTACATCCTTACTTCCTCCTATACATCCTAACTCTTCCAATAGTTGAAGGTAAAGTAAAAAATGAAGTAATTGGTTGCATTAAAGGAAATTGAAGCTGTTCCCAAACCATACTCAAGAGTATCAAGAGGAAGACAAGTAAGTGCTCTGGACTGGATTCTGGTAGTCTAACTAACCTCTGAAGCTGGATCCCTGCCAGATCCTTTAATCCATTATAGCTGGCCTAATACGCACATATTACCTTGCTGGCTTCTTGCAGATTCATATCATATCATATCAATCTTGTTAGTTTTTTTTTTTGTAGGGGAAGTATCTTTGTGAACTTCTCCATTCAAGGGGTTCCATGTGAAGAATCAATCAATAAACATTTATTAAGAATCTGTTCTTAGGGGGTAGTGAGGTGGTCCAGGGCACTGAGTGCCAGGTCTAGAGATGGGAGGTCCTGGGTTCAAAATTGACTGCAGATACTAAATAGCTGTGTGACCCTGGGCAAGTCACTTAATCTCCATTGACTTTCCCTTACTGTTCTTCTGCTTTGGAATCAATACACAGTACTGATTCTAAGATGGAAGGTAAGGGTTTAAAAAAAAAAGAACCTTCTATGTGCCAGGCCCTGTGCTAAGAGTTAGGGATGTAAAAAGAGGCAAAAGACAAGTTCTTGCTCTCAAGGAGCTTGTGGTTTGTTGGAGGACACAACATGCAAACAAATAAATACAAAGAAAGCAAAACACATGTTCAAGATAAATAGGAAATAATTAAAAGAGAAAAGGCACTAGGATAAGGAGAATTGGGGAAGACTTCCTTTAAAGGTGGGGATTTTTTTTTAACTTATAGGAAGCTAGGGAGGTCAGTATTTGGATTGAAGGAAGAAGTGTTTCTGGTCTGAGAAACATCCATAGAAAATGCCTGGAGCCAAAAGACGGAATGTCTTGTTAGTGGAACCATTAGGAGGCCAGTTGGTTGGAAGAATACATGTTAGGAAGTAGATGTAAGAGAAAGGTAGCAGAGGGCTTATTTATGAAGGGCTTTCAGTGTCAAACAGAACATTTTATATTTGATCTTAGAGGTAATGAGGAGCCACTAAAGTCTACTGAGTAGCTTTTTTCTTTTCTCACCCAACTATGACCCTGATTTCCATACTTCAAAACCATGCCTCAGCTGCTGTTTCATTTTGGAACTTTCCTTAACTCCTGGGACCTCTTTCTTTAGAACATCTAACCATACCTATATAGTGTTCTCCCTCTGGAATATTCCTCTGCTAGGCTTGTCCCCTTTTCCCATTGGGGAGTTCTTCTTCCCGACATCATTTTGTGGATAAACCCAGACTAGCCAATCTGCCTTCCACTCATATCTCTGCTCTTGACTCTTGATCATTCCTTCATCCCTTTCAGTTCCCTTTTGTTTGCCATCTTCATTCATTAGAATAGAAACTCCTTTAGGTCATGGAATGTGTATATTTGTTTCCACAATGTTTAGCCCAGTGCCTGGCTTAAGAAATGCTTGCTTCCTTCCTTCCTAGCAAGAAAAATTAAGCTGGCAATTTAAATGATTTGTTCGAAGTTAGTATTTGTCCAAGGCAGTGCTTGAACCCATCTCCTTTTAAATCTAAGGCTCTCTACTCATTATACTATGCATTCTCTCCAAGGTAGTATAAGTAGTTTATTTTACTCCTGCCTTGTAAATGAGGAAACTGAGGTTCAAAGATGTAAAGAAATTTGTCTAAAATTACAGTTGCCCAAGTGCATAAGCTGGATTTTAAATCTGTCTTTTGACTCAAAATTCAAAACTCCTTCTACCTCTCCCCATTTATGACTGATTTGCAGTTTTGAAGATTTTGAGCATTTTTATTACCTCAGCTTTTTCATCACTGACTTAACAACTCTCATATACTTTCCAAATGCTGCTATTCATAATTTTATACTTATTCTAAAGTTACATAAGCTAAGAAACCAATTGTCTTTCATCTGATGCCATTTGAAATCTATGAAATTCCACACTGCATTCAAAGCTTATTCAGTTACCTCTCTTTGCCTTTCATCTGGTTTTTTACAGATGTGTTGAAGTATTCAAAATAAATAGGGGTAATCAGTGAACCACAATATCTGCAAGATAAAGTGGATGCTTACCTGTTTGCTTTGCCATCTGCTCCATTTTGGATTAGATAAATACATATTCAATCCCACCAAACAGCATGCATTTCTTGAATACCCACGGTGCCTGGTTTCTATTCCATCTGGCTGATCCTTATTATTTCATTATGTCTGTTCAAATTTATATACCCAGCAATTAAAAGCTCTTAGAAATGTTAATACCCATGTTATGCTTAACCACCATTCTACCATTCCTCAAAACATGTGAAAGGATTCATAAAACATTATTTCATTGAAAGGACCCTTATTATTTTAATGGAACTTGTTATACATACATATTATTTTTTAGCATTTGTCAGGTAGTCATTTAAATATATAAACCCAACTGTGGCTCCTCTTAATCATTTCAAATCATGCGACAATAGTAAAGCAACGATAAGAGATGCTGTTATTTTCTTGCTACTGATGTTTCTATGTGAAGATTAAGTGTCTGTGACTAGTTTGAGAGTGATAATTTCAATTGGCTTAAGTCCATTAACTGCAGGGGAAAACACCTGGCAAACCGGTTGGTTGCAACCAGTTCTTGTTAACCTTTCAGCCTTCACAATAACTATCAGCAGGCACCAAGTTAGGGCTACTAATAAACTGGCATTAAAACCTCTGACAGCTAATACTTTTTAATGGGTTTTCAGGATTAAATAAAAGAAAATGTTCTGTTTAATTAGAATCAAAGAATTTTCTAATGCCTTTTCTTTGGAATAGGAAAATTTTAGAAATGCATACAACAATATCTTATAAAATTAAGACATCCCACAAGATATTTTCCCATAAGTAAAATAGGTCTTCCAAAGAGAATTAATAATTTTAGCTGCCTCTAAGTCATTTGTATCTTTTACTTTCTACTTGTCATTTTCTATTTTACAGTGAAGAAAATTTTCATCCTCAAGCAATTGAAAGCAATTGAAAATCCCTAACATCTAAGGCTACAGTAAGTAGACTCAGTCAGATTCATCCAGTTTGTAAGCTATTTTCTGTTAGTGAATTACATTATGATAAAGTAGTAATTTATTATGGGGTCCACTGAGGACTGAAAAAAATTATAGAATTTCTGGAAGTATCCAGCTTACCTCTAAGGAATAGTTTACACAGCTGAAGAATCTTATCAAAGAAAATTTAGGAGACACTATTGTTCACTCCTTTGCCTTAAATCAAATTCTACCATCTATTCCACTCCCCTTCCCTCAACTGTTTGCTTCTTTTTTGTTTATCTTCTACAATTATATAATAGTATGTTAAAGAGAGAGTGAAGAAATGAAGTTCAGTAAGTATGGGTTTTGTTAAAATGAACACTGACTTGCTAAATGATACAGATTTTTTAAGATGCCATTTGCTAAATGGCCAAATGGATTAGAGAGAGAAAAAAACCAAACACAAAAAAAATGGCAACTATTCCCTGTCTTTTTTACATCTCATTCTTTAGTCACTGAAATCTTTTCTAGGTGAGAGAACTTCCTCTTAAACTAACATTGTGCATATAGAGAACCAGTGTATAGGAGGCCTAGAATACATCTGAAATCTTTCTTCTGACTAGCAGTATGACCATGGGTTTGACCACTCTCGTTTTTTATTTTCCCATCTTGAAAATGGATATAATAATACTTGGAATATGGATTTCACAATGACATTGTAAGAAAAGCACTTTGAAAATCTTAAAGTGCTATATAAATGTGTTATTTATAATATTGTTATAAATGGGATGACATAAGCCTCAACTCCATGGACTGGCTAGAAGCTTGGAAATATAGGATGAATACATTAATCCAAGATTCTCCAAAGCTACTAAGGGCTAGAAATTATGTGGAGATTTAGAACTGTTGTGATGATTGCCCTGTTACTTATGAGACAAAGCAGTGGGGTGGTCTTTATTAGGAAAAGTTTCAATTGCCTAATAAAGAATGAGGAAAGATGAGGCAGGGATCTAAGTAACTTAATTCTGTATCACAGCAAGTAAATAGCTAATAAAGGGGCCAAAGCCTAGTTTTAGGTTAGTTAAGCCTGCATAATACATGCTTCCTTATGGCTAAAGCTGAACCAGTCAAATCAGTTTTCACTGTCTCACAGGTATAGTTATCCTAGGGCTGTGGCCTTATTTTTAAAAGAATTTTTCCAAGACAACATAAAAAAATGGAAATTAACAAGCCTGATTGGGTCCAGAGGAGAGAAATAAAGATACTGAAGGGACTCAAAAATAAAGAAACATTGATTAAAGTAATTGGGTTGGTTTAGTTGGAGAAGACTCATGGTGTACACAATTATTGTCATAAATATTTGAAAGCATGTCATGTGTAAATGGCATTTGATTTTTGTTGCTTTCCCCTGGAGGGTAGGAATAAGAGTAATAGGTGGAAATCACAAAGAAGTAGATTTTAGTTTAGTTTATCGAAAAATATCCTAAAAAAATTAGAGCTGATCAAAAACTGAATGGATTGCCTCAAAAAAAAATACTTTCTTTACTATGTCTTCCAGAAAAATCTGTATAACTGTTGATTGTTTATGGAGCCAGAAATGGGTATATTCTAAAGAGCAAAGCAAGCCTCCTATTCTTTGTTTTCTCAACTTGGCTGGGACTCCCACAAGGAGGACAAGCTATTGTAGACCTCCAGGTGACGAAATAGCCTCAAGCCTTTTTTTTACTCAGAACCAACATGAAACAAAGAACTTAGCTCTTTGGTCTATCTCTGTTGTGTCCATTCGTTCTTGATTTTAGATCAAGGAGTATTGGAAATTGTTGTGACTTTGTGAGCTTCAAAAGGACAGGAGTGTGAGTACCAGAAGTTCAGGCGCTAGAATCCATGATGTGATTTATCAGATGCCAGATGGTGAATATCAAAGTGCCAAGAGCCCAAGTAGTAGCAAAGATGTGGACTCACTTAACCCCTGGCTATGTAGTATGTAGAAGTAAACTTGGTATGATCAATTCTATGTAGATTGCTTCAATTTTGAGCCCCTTCTCCAGGAATAGAGGTGAGAACTGTCCCTGAGGGTTAGGGGTGGGAATAATTTGTAACTTATTATATCTTTGCATTAAATGCTTTTTAAAAAATATTTGAGGGGGCAGCTGGGTAGCTCAATGGATTGAGAACCAGGCCTAGAGACAGGAGGTCCTAGGTTCAAATCTGGCCTCAGACACTTCCTAACTGTGTGACCCTGGGCAAGTCACTTGACCCCCATTGCCTACCCTTACCACTCTTCTGCCTTGGAGCCAATACTATGTATTGGCTCCAAGACAGAAGGTAAGGGTTTAAAAAAATATTTGTCTATTTTATGTGTTATTACTTTTGCTGGCATAGAATAAGCATAATAGTTTCTAGAATTTTCTCCATAAATTACTAATTTGTTATGAATTTACCTTTTTGAAATTTATAGTTTCCAAAACTTAAAAAAAATCAAATTAGTTAGTTTTTCCTTTTTATTAGTTTCCTCCTCCCCTAAAGAATTCTTTTTTAAATTAAAAAACAAAACAAAGCTCTTACTTTCCATCTAGAATCAATACTGTATTGGTTCCAAGGCAGAAGAATGGTAAGGACTAGGTATTGGGGGCTGAGTGACTTGCTCAGGGTCACAGGGCTAGGAAGTATCTGAGGTCAAATTTGAACCCTGGACCTACCACTTTTAGTCCTGGCTCTCAATCTACTGAGCTACCTAGCTGCTGCCCCTCAAATATCGCCATCAAAACACACACACACACACACACACACACACACACACACACACACACATTCAATGTTTATTTTTTGGTTTGTTTCCAGTTTTATCTCATCTTTGATTTTCAGAATTTCTCTTTTGCTATTTAGTTGGATGTTTGATTTGTTGTTTTTCTTTTTGTGTGTGTTTAGTTGTATTTTAATATTGATTTGTTGTTGTTTTTAAATTAGAAATTTCATTTGCAGTTCTTTGATTTGTTTCTTCTCTCATATGTCTAAAAGTATTGAGAGATAATCTTTTTTCCTAATTACAACTTTGGCTGCCTTTGTGGATAGAATCTTAGAAACTTTGAGTTGTCTTGTGGGTAATGTGGAGGAACTTGACAATTTATCTAATTTCTTTCTCTCCTTCATTTTACCTCTTGTCAACTATCCATCTATGATACCTTTTATGTGCTAAGTTGCTTCCTTTATAACGATTTTTGTTTTTGTTTCTATAATTTTTGCAAATCAAGATATTTGTAATATATACTTTATTATGAGCAGATGTTGAGAGAGAAAATCTGAGGCTATCGAAATATACCTTATACATTCATTTGGAAGTTTCCCTTTCTAGCCTAGGATGGCTAGATGTAGGATGATGAGCTAATGATTCTAATTTTTACTAATAACTTATTAATTCACCTTCTGGACAAGCCAATAGAGCAAAGGGCTTCTCTTTTTTCACCCCTGACTAAATGAGCCAGGTTTTCATTGTAATTGTAAACAACGTCGATATCTGGGGTTAAGCTGTTTTCTGCTTCTCGGTGCCAGAGAAGGGGAGAGGAGAAGTGGTAGGATAGGGTAGTGGCATGAGGGGAGTCCTAGTGGGCAGAGATAGGTGTAGTCTGGGAGGATTTAACTCATTCTACTTCTCAAAGGAAGAAGGGAAGGAAAGAACCCAGCCAGATAGACAGCCTTGCTTCTAAAAGCAACAGTTAGGGGGTACATATATGTTACATGCAAAGCTCTCTGAAAGATGTTGGGGCAGATATAAGCAGAGTACCTATCCTAATGGAGTTTATAATCTAATAAGTGACATGAAAAATAAAGAAATAATTGCTTACTGATATGTTAAATAGTTTATATTAATGAAATTAATCATATAATATGATTGTCTATTATATATAATATAATCATATTTGTATATGGAATATATAATGTAATCAATTATATGATATAATTAATATAAGTAAATGTGTGTCAGTGAAATATAAGTTCACTGAAGAGTGGGAATATTTGCTTTTATTTTGTATAATAATTGCATAGGCAGTACCTTAAAGATAATGTTTGTTTAATTGAATTATATGACATCTTGGGGACAAGAAGAGAAGATTATTATTGATGAAAATGGGGGATCAGGAGGAGATGACTTTAGAAATTGGTTTTAATGGAAGGATAGGAATTCAAGAGGCAAGGACAGATGATAAAATGTTCAAAAAAATTCAGAATAGAGTGAAGAAGAGCATTGAAGTATGACAGTGAGGTGTACTCACAGGTGATGGTAGAAAGTTCAGTTTGGCTTGGTTTTAGAGTTGCTATTTGTCCTTCATTTTTTTTAAAATTTTAAACCCTTAACTTCTGTGTATTGACTTATAGGTGGAAGAGTGGTAAGGGTAGGCAATGGGGGTCAAGTGACTTGCCCAGGGTCACACAGCTGGGAAGTGTCTGAGGCCGGATTTGAACCTAGGACCTCCCGTCTCTAGGCCCGGCTCTCAATCCACTGAGCTACCCAGCTGCCCCCTTTGTCCTTCATTTTTAAGAGGGTCAGTAACACCACAGGACGATGTTTTGACTTGTGCATGAATTCATAACTTGTACTTAACTGAACAGAGTTGCACAAAGTCATGTCTCATTCTGATTTCCAGAGTCATCAAAGTCTAGTGGCAAGACAAAAGTCAGGATGACTAGTGATGTCTTAGGATGCAGTGGTTGGTCCTGGCATCTTCAAAGTCTCGCCACACTCTAAACATTCCACAGTGCCTGCTTCTGCTGCCTTCATGGCCTTTGGAACAAATTGTTCTCATCCATCCATTTTGTTATGGGAAATCTTCACAAGACTGTGATCGTCATTCCCCAATTTAACAATGGGTTCGAGGCCTATTGGCTACTCACAACATGATTTATCCTGTCTGCCAAGACATAGAATGATATGAGATTAGGTTGAAATGCTGCCAGGTTATAAAGGGCCTTAAATGCTAGACTAAGTAGTTTGAATTATATACTTCCTGGGCAATGGGAGTTAGTTTTAAACAATGAAATGAATATTAATAAGGGGTTGTCTTTTAGTAGCAGTTGAGAGACGGCTTTGAAAGGAGGGAGCTAGAATGTTAGTTCATTGAAATTGTTCAAGAGGATGGTAATGAAGTTAGGGACATTAGGGAGAGCAGAGGATAGATGGCAGATATATTTAAAAAATAGACAAATAGGCCTTTTAATAGGACATTAAAAGTAAAGAGAGAAGGACTATTTAGAGGTTCAATTCAATAAATATTTATTAAATACCTAGTGTATGTCCAGATATTTTGCTAGGAGCTAGATATCCAAAGATAAAAATGACACCATTGCTGCTATCAAGCAGCTTATTTTCTTTTATGGAAAAATGTCACCTCTAACAGTTATGTGTGACCCTAGGAGGGTCACTTAACATCTCTAGACCCTTGTTTCCTCATTTGTAAAATAAAGGAAAAAGACTAGATGATATGAGAGCAGCAGAGTGATGGAGCAAACTCAAACCTACTTTCTTTTTAACCAGGCTGTAGTTAAATTTGCCAGGCTCTGCAAATCAGGGCTTTGACATGTTGATTGTCTAGACTTAAGAAAATGTTATAATGCAGATTAAAGGTATGTGTGCATACTTGCTGGATTATCTACCAGCACAACCCTATATTGCTCTGTAGACATTGCTTGAACTCAGCAGGAAGAGATTTAGCAACTAAAGTCATTGCCAAACAAGAGGTCTGGTGACTATAAGCTAATAATGATCATTGACATTTATGTAGCACTTTAATTAAGGAAAATGCTTTACATCTAAAATCTTTTTTGAGCCTCACAGCACTTGCCTCTGAGGTCTCTTCCATTTCTAGGTCCATCATCCCATGAGTCTATGTATCTAGAAAATTCAAACTATAGTCAGAATATCCTAGGGAGATAGATTGTTTTGGGATGTGGAATGTTGTGTAGGGTAACAGGAAGCAGGTCATTTGGGCTGATATATAAGTGTGAAAAAGTACAATGTGTAATAAACCAGGAAAGGCAGGCAGAAATTAGGTTGTGAAGGATTTAAAAAAATAAATAGAGGACTTTGTATTTTATTTTAGAATCAAGAAGGAGCCACTAGAATTTATTCATCAAGAGAGTTTTGGGGTTACATAGGTGATTTAGGAATACCATTTTGGTAGCAGTGTGGAGAGATTACAGATTAGTGTGTGGATTAGAGAGGAGAAAGCCCAGAAGCAGTTACTTAGGGGGAAGCTACTGCAATAGCTCACACCAGAAATGATGAGGGATTGAACCAGGGTTGGGGTCATATGAATGGAGAGAAAGTGACAGGATTTGAGATATATTGTTGAGATAGAATCAATGAGACTCCGTACCTGGTTTAATATGTGGAACAAGTGTGAGGAGTCAAGGATGATTTAGGGGTTCTGAACCTGTGCTTATAAAGGTGATGGTGAAGAGAAACAGACAAGTTAGGAAAAGTGGCAGAGAATTAACACAAGGCTTTCAAACATCAGAGACTGGGTAAGTGATGGTACAAGGGAAGGAGGACTAGACCTATGGGAAAAAATAAGCTTGGTTTGGGATGCTGAGTTTGAGGAGCAGACTAAATATTTTGGTACTGTACGCAATTGGAAAAGTGAGCCTGGAGTGCAGAATAAGGGTAGGATTGGCAATAAATATTTGTATGTGATTCTTGAGTTTTCAAGACAGAAGTATTAGGTCTGTTTTCTGCTTACATCTCTGCTTCCTTTGACACCATCCCTTTCAAGGTTACATGCTTTATTTTCATCTGGCATAATAAAAGCAAGGGTGAATTATCAACATGTTGATGGTTAACCTCTAGGTTACTTAATATTAAATCTGTCTCCCTTGAGAGATGATCTTCCCCCTGCATTACTCCTACACACACACACACACACACACACACACACACACACACACACACACACACATCAAGGTCTCTTTTATTCTTTTACATGGTTTACTGTCAAACTAAATGATATGTTTAAATAAAATGGTCATAGACTTTGGTTCTAACAAGACCAAATCTAACACAATTGGTCTTTTAATGCCATTTTGATTGAAACAACCCTATTAATTGGAGTCATAATCCAGAAGTGTCAAACCATAGAAAACCCCTAATTTTCCGAGGAACAATACCAATTCTCTGTAAGCTGACATTAGCATAAGTCATCCAAAGAGTGGATACTTTTCTACCAATTGTGTTGGAGTAATAGACTTAGAGACAACTGCAATTTTAATTAGAAACTGAAGGTGAGTCCTTCATGCTCTCCTGTATCATCAAACAGAATATGATATTCAAATCTATTCTCATAAATGCTTACTTATAATATAATGAGAAAATTGAGAGAGAAAAAGCTCCTGCTTTGTGTTACACTCCTAGCACAGCTTGTAGGAATTACTGCTAATTTAGATTTTTTTCAGATCTGATGTTCTTGGCAGAGTTTTAGAAATTGTTGGGAAAAAATCAACTGGTCATTTTCCAATCTCATAGAGTTATAACAAGTGAGATTCTATAGAATCTAAAGCCCAATGCCTTCACTGAATATCATAAAGTGGCAAAGAAATATACATTTTTATCTCCCCCCAAAAGATTGCTAAACTTTGTTTTATGCTTCAATGTTTGCCAAGTTCTTTACATACCTTATCTCAAAGGGAAGATATGATCAATTAAAACTTGATCTTCAAATTTCATCTGTAAAAATTAACAACAGATAGGCACCAACCTAAAAGTGAGCCAAGCTAGGGAACATGATGGATAGAGTACTATATTTTAAGTAAGGAAGATCTGAGTTCAAATCCAGATACTTGTTCTGTGACACTTGATGCAAATCAATTAACAGTTATCTCAGTTTCCTCATCTATAAAATGGAGATAATAATAGTACTTACCTTCCAAGACTGTGAGAATAAATTATGTTATATTTCTAAAAGGCTTTTTCCAAACCTTAAAGCACTTCTAGGAATTATTGCTATTAAAAGAAGTGATGAAAAGTTCTTGTAATTCATTTCTGGTGTGTGTGTGTGTGTGTGTGTGTGTGTGTGTGTGTGCGTACATGAGGTTTTAAAATGGCCCAGATTATCTCATTTGTCATCTAGGAGAGAGAAAACAGATCAACTAGTTTAGGTTCTAAAGCATTATCTAATAAGATATTGCATCATTGATATTCTATGACTCAAAGAAATAGGAAGATAGGAAGGAGGCTCAGTAATCTGCTTTCATTGTACCTTGTTTCAGTTTTGAACACTTGCCCTATAATGAGGCCTAAATAAATCTTCTAGTTCTCTGGTGAGTACAGGATTGAGGTTCAGTGTTTTATTTTCCTTTAACTGTTAGAATAAGGAAGATCTGAACTTTGTGATCACAGGCTCAAACATAAAAGAGAGCTCCCTTATTGGGTGGCTGTGATTTGCTGATTGTCACTAATATGACTGTAGTCCCCCTCAGGGAGAGCTGGCTGTTTTTTGTTGTTGTTGTTGTTTTTGTTGTTTTTTGCAAAGTGAAAGAGGTTTGGGCTAAATGGTTGTGGAAATCAGCTATTAAGTCTAAGTTTTCATGACCACTTTCAGTGTAAAAGTCAAAATTATTTAAAAAAACATTGTCCAGTATTTGCAGTAAGCTTGAAGAAGTAGCATTCTACCAAACTGGAAAGGTTTTGAGTTAAGGGATGTTTTCCATGTTGCAGGGATTCAGTAAAGGTTTGGTACCTCTGAGTATCAATCTAGCTAAGTTAAGAGATGCTTACACTCAGATGACTGACTGGAATTTCAGTGAGGATTTTCTCCTTTCTCCCCAACAATCATGAAAAATGTCTACTAAGGCATAAAGGTGTTGAGTTCCATATTAATGGAATAGTGAATCCCTAAAAATATTGAAAAAGGATATAGTTAGAGTCAAAGAAAAGCACAAAATGTTATCATTGCTACAGAAAGGTGTGGGTGCCTCTAGACTGAACAGGTCATTTTCATTTCCAATGAAATTAATTTTTTCTCTAATTTTGGGTACCATTAAATTTATCTAAATATGATAAAATATTTTTAAAAGAATTTTATTTTTTGAAAATCCAGGTGAGAAGGAAGGGTGTGTGACATATAAAAATACTCCTAATATCCAAGTAAATATATATGACTTGGACTCAAGGTCTTTTCATAGATGTAATTTTTTAAAAATTCAATTTTATTTCATTTCCTGTTCTTATTTTTGTCATAAGACTTTAAAAGAAAATCTTTGCACTAAACTTGGAGTCAGCAACATTTGGGTTCAAATTCCACCTAAACAATTTAATTGTAGTTGTGTCTCTTAGGAGCTCTCTCTCTTTCTCTCTCTCTCTTTCAGCATAGGCAATTGGGTTAAGTGCCTCATCTAGGGTCACACAGCTGGGAAGTGTCGGAGATCCTATCTGAACCGAAGACTTCCTATCTCTCAGCCTGGCTTTCTATCCACTGAGCCTCCTAGCTGTCCCATTTAGGAGCTTTCTTTTTGTTTCTTTATTTGCAAAATGGCAGGGTAGAAACTGATGTTCCAAGATCACTTTTAGGTTTAGTGCTGTGGTCCTTTACTATTTCATCATATGATCCTCATGGACTAAATCAAACTCTTAGACTCAAATTGAACATATGCTATCAGATGATGTTGTTTTTAAATGTGTATTTTTAGAGAAAAAAGGGAAAAGAGATTGGCAAATAGAATCTCAGCTTAGGTTGAGGTGAAAAAATTAAATAAAATTAAACAAAAAGAACACAGAAACAACTGACTTTATTAAATTCATTATAATAAATAAATATTATATCTGAAAGGAATGCTGTGAAGAAAGTATTTTGTAAATCTTAAAATGCTGTACAAATGTGTCTTGTTAAAAAGAATTAAGGACCATGTTAGGCCATGTTTATTTTTTATGAGTGACTGGTCGGTTGATAATTTGTGCCTTGAGATATAAGCAGAACTCAAAGTAATACAGTAAGTGTGAATATACCAGCTATGTGAATAAGAGCTGCAATTAGCAATTTTTGCATTAGGTACAAATAACACAAACAATGCTTGCAAGAAGTGGCATGATGAACTGCTCTGAAAATAGAAGTGGGGAAGAGGTGATGGGAGATAAGGGAAGAGCTCATCCCAGTCTATCTAGTTGCTTTCTCTTTAAACTAGTTTTTTTTTTTAAAATAGGGGCTATTGTTTCCATTCTGTGAACTGTAGGGGCTCTTAGTGCCCTCTAAATTTGATGCTCTGGATATAGCTCTAGTTAGCTTTGATGCAAATTTAAGTAACATTATAGATTGCATTTTGTTTAAAACTGGAATTAAGGGGGGCAGCTAGGTGACTTAGTGGATTGGAAGCCAGAACTAGAGATGGGAAGTCCTTCCTAGTCGTGTGATCCTGGGCTATTCACTTAAAACCCATTGCCTAGATCTTACTAATCTTCTGCCTTAGAACCAATACAAAGTATTGATTCTAAGATGGAAGGTAAGAGATTAAAAAAAAAAAGCTGGCACCTTAGGGAATATAGCCAAGATGGTATAGAAAGTACAGGGACACATTTTTTATACCAAATTACCCTCCAAAAAGTCATGATATGACACCTCAAAACTAATTCTGGAGTAGCATAACTCCCCAAAAGACAAGGTAATGTAATTTTTCTGTCCAAAGCAACTTTGAAAGCTGGCATGAGGGATCTATTGCACCAAGGTGGAGATGGAGTAAAGTGCATCAGGGGAGGCAACAACAAGACGACAAGCCTTGGGCACAACTTAAGGAGAAGCCAAGGCTTCAGGAACTCTCAGTCACAGGTGATAAGAGGGGTAAAAGAACTGCTCAGAAGGAGATAACTGAGATCTCTTTGCTGAATCTGGGTACAAGACTCTTGTTGCACTGCCCATACCCAGAACCAGGTTGCAGCCCTGGGATGCAGTTGAGGAGGAACACCAGTATACACCAGCACTTGTACCACCAGGGTACCAGCGGACCCTGGTCATAGTTCCAAAGGGTAAAAGATTGCTTGGGGTTACTCACAGATGAGAGCACAGGCCAGGAGAGTATTAAGTACATCTCTCCTTACATCTTACCACCTTGGAAGAACTAAAAGCAGATAGATCACCAGTGCCACCTCTGAAGGTAACTGAACAAAGAACTTGAAGCATGGAACAGTGTTCCTCTCATTACAGTTAGCCTAACTTTAACAATTTTTTGAAGAGAAGGCGAAAGAAAAGAAAAAGGCAGGAAAATGAGCAAACAATAAAAAAGAAACTTAATAAAAAAGTTATTTTGGTGACAAAGTCAGAATTGCTGCATCAAAAATCTATGAGAAAAATTGGAATTGCTCTCAAGCCCCAAAAGAATTAATGGAGGAGCTCAAAAATCATTTTAAAAATCAAATACTAGAGAGGTAAAAGAAAAAATTGGAAAAGATAAAGAGATAGAGGAAAATCATTAAAAAAGAGTCAATAGCTTGGTAAAGGAGGCACCAAAAAATACTGAAGAAATTAACATCTTAAAAAACAGAATAAGCCAATTGGTAAAAGAGGCACAAAAATTAAAAGAAGAACAGAACTTCTCAAAAAGCAGAGTTGGCCAAATGGAAAAAGATATACAAAAATGCTCTGAGGAGAAAAACTTCTTGAAAGAGACCTTTGGAAAAAGATGTACAAAAATTCACTGAGAAAAAGAACTCTTTACAAAGTAGAATTGGCCAGTGGAAAAGGAGGTACAAAAACTCACTGAAGAAAATCATGACTTAAAAATTTTAGAATTGGGCAAGTGGAAGCTAATGACTCCAGGAGACATCAAAAAATAATCAAAAGATTGAAAAACTAGAAAACATGTGAAATATCTTACTGAAAAAACAACTGACCTGGAAAATAAATTCAGGAGAGATGATTTAAGAATTATTGGATTACCTGAAAGCCATGAAAAAAAAAGAGCTTAGACATTATCTTTCAAGAAATCATCAAGGAAAACTACCCTGAGATTCTAGAACCAGAGGACAAAATAGAAATTGAAAGAATCCACCCATCACCTCCTGAAAAGGATCCCAAAAGGATAACTAACTACCAGGAATATTATAGCCAAATTCCAAAATTTCCAGGTCAAGGAGAAAATATTTCAAGCAGTAAAAAAGAAAGAATTCAAATATCATGGAGTCATAGTCAGAATAAAACAAGACTTAGTAGGTTCTCATTAAAGAATCAGAGGTCCTGGAATATGATATGCCAGAAATCAAAGGAGCTAGGACTTCAACCAAAAATTACTTACCCAAAAAAACTGAGCATAATCCTTCAGAGGGAAAAAATAAGTATTCAGTGAAATAGAGGACTTAGAAACATTCCTGATGAAAGGACCAGAGCTGAATGGAAAATTTGATTCTCTAATATAAGACTCAAGAGAATCATAAAAAAGGAAACAGGAAAAAGAATCAAAAGACATTCAAAAGAATTAGACTGTGTATATTCCTACATGGGAAGATGGTTCTTGTAATGCCAAAGAACTTTGTCATTATTAGGGCAGTGAGAAGGAGTATACCTAGACAGAAGGCAAGGGTGTGATTTGGATGTGATGGATGATATAATAAATAAAATAAAATTGAGGCATGGGGAAGAGCAATGCATTGAGGGAGAGGGAAAGGGAAAATAGAACGGGGCAAATTACTGCACATAAAAGAGTGTTCAGAGTGGAGGAGAAGATAAGGAGGAGAGCACGTGAATCTTATTTTCCTCAGAATTGGCTCCAATGAGGAAGAACATATACTATCAACTAGATATAGAAAGTTCTCTTACCCTATAGGAAAGTAGGAAGGAAAGGGGATGAGAAAAGGTGATTGGAGCTAGTAGAAAAGAGATGGGGCAGTGGAGGTCAGAAACTAAATAGGAGTAAATACAATGGAAAGTATGCACAGTAATCATAATGATGCAAACATTTTTTACAAATCTCTAATGAAGGACTCATTTCTCAAATAAATAGAGATATGAGTGGATTACATAAGAATACAAGTTATTCCTCAATTGATAAATTATCAGATATGAACAGGCAGTTCTTAAACAAAACAATTAAAGCTCTCTATAGTCATGCAAAAAATTATTTAACTCACTATTAATTAGAGAAATGCAAATTAAAACAACTCTGAGGTACCACCCCACCACACCTATTAGATTGGCTTTTATGACAGAAAAGGAAAATGACAAAACTTGGAGGGGATATGGGAAAGCTGGGACCCAAGTGCATTGTTGGGGAAGTTGTGAACTGACTAAATTATTCAGAAGAGCCATTTGTACTTATGCCCAAAGTGCTATTAAACAATATATACCCTTTTATCTAGAAATACCATTTTTACTAGGTTTGTACTGCAAAGAGATTAAAAAAAAGGAAGGGCTATTTTTGTGGTGGCAAAGAATTGGAAACCGAGGGGTTGTCCATCAATTGGGGAATGGCTAGACAAATTGTGGTATATGTTGTTGATGTAATACTATTGTGCTATAAAGAATGATGAACAGAATGATTTCAGAAAATGTTGGAAAGACCTTCATGGACTGATGCAAAGATGTAATTGAGGAAAAATAAAATAAAACTTAATACCAAAAAAAAATAGTTGGCGTTAAATACCAAATTTATTATCTTATGCATTCTTTTGTTGGTAGTTTATATCATAGCATAGAGAGTAGAGCATGTGGTTACAAAAATCCAAAAAATTAGGTTTCATATTCACTTTCGCTTAAAAAATACTTCATGTTTTTCTAAATGAAAAAGAGAGATAATGAAAGGGAGAGGGAAAGAAGACAGGGAAAGAGGAAGAGGAAAAGGAGAGGAAGAGACATAAAGATACACAGACAGACACACAGACAAAGAGGCAGAAACAAATAAAGACAGAAAGAAAGAGGAAAAGGAGAAAGAACTTTAGTTTAAAACTTAACATGGTTGCTGCCTAAGAACTATTTGGAGGGGGTGGGGAAGAGACTATTTACCACTTATTTGACTTGACTACTTATGAATTTTTGCTTTAGAAACCTCAAACAATATAATACATAACTGTCACAATCACCATTACTATTACTCCCCCACTTTAAATAATCGCTTTTCTTTTTCAGAAGAGAAGGTTGTAATCTTCCCTTCCTACCTCCCTCTAGGCCCAGGGAACTGTTTTAGTGGTGGAAAACAAATGCTTGACATGTTCTAACAGTCAAGGTTAATTTTGAGGCAGTGCCTATGTTTACTGCCTCTTAAGGGAGCCTCTGGCTGCTTTGCATTCTATTTGTTTCTGGAGCTGAAGAAACACTGCTTAAAAGGATTAATTTGGTGGGCACGCCAGAGAATTTGGAAGGTAAACAACTATTTCTTTTTTGTCAATATGGCAATTAAGAACAGGAAGATTAAAGAAAAGAAAGTAAATCCAGCTTTGGCCCCTACAGTAGACTGAGGGGTTAGTGCTTCACTGAATAGCTAATAGATATCATCATTGGTTGTGGGCGAGGAAATCTATGTTTGGCATAAACCAATACATACACAAAGGTTTCCAGACACCTAAGAGGGAGAATTTGCATTCCCAGAATTAGAGAGTTGTTTTTTATTCATTCAGAGGAGGCAGAAAGTCCACCCCCTCTCCCCCTTTTATTTTCTAGATACTTGACTAGACTTTAGGGTTAAAGCAGAAACTAATTTACTTGCATACTAAAATATTACTTTTGGTTTGGTGGCAGCTGAAGAAAAACAAACAAAAACTAAAGGAATAATGTTTTTTTTTTAAATAGAAGACTGTAGCAGTAGTAATCAATGTGAAATTTCAAAGTCATTCAATGGATTCTAGCCCTAGCTCTGACATTAATTAACTATGGGATCTTGGATAATTCACAACCTCTTTGGGCCCGTTTCCTCAACTGTCAAATGAAATAATAACATAAAATCATTTCTATCTTCAAAATTTGATAATTCCAATATTGCTTCTTTTACCCTNTGTCTCCTTATTAAAAACATTAAAAAAATTAAAGCCAATGACAATTATATTTTTTAATCATTTGCTTGTCAATTAAAAATGAAAACTTCCCTAGATCCTTTTACTCCACTCAAACTATCATCCATTCTCTTCAATTCTCCTTTATTGCCAAATTTCCTTAATCTTATTTCTTAATTCCTTGCAATTTGATTTCCATCTTGACTACTCTACAGAGACTGCTTTTTTCCAATGTCCCTAAGGTTCTCCTTATTATTAAATCTAAGTGTTCTCAGTCTCTCTGACCTCAGATTCAAATTTGTTGTTGCGATCTTATAGTATGTGATCATATATATATATATATATATATATATATATAGTCAAACCTGTGTTTTGAGCAGATATCTGCTCAAAACACAGGTTTGATATTGGACTATTCTGTGTCTCCTTGTCCTCTAGGAGATAATAGAAAATATTGTCTGCCATTTAAAGTCCTTCACAGTCTTGGTTAGCTTATGTATTGTGTATTACTTTGGCCTTATTCCACTGGACTATGTAATAATTAAGAAGAGCCAGCACCTAAATGTCATGATAGAGGGGGGATAGAGAGAGTCTATGAAGTTAGACTCTCTTCTAGCTCTCCCCTTGTGCTAAATATACACTGGGAGACTTTGAGGGGGTGTCACCCCGAAACTGGGTGACCTGGATGGTCTTGCCACCCCACAGGATTTGGGGGCGAGGCTTCCCTATAAGATGAGGTATGGGGGACCCTAATCCAATTCTGAATGAGGGTGGGGTTCACGCAAGCCTCCCCTGAGGTCAGCCAACTTCACAGAGGGTGGTCTGGCTTCAAGATGGAGGCAGCCAGACCAAGCTGTGATTCCGCTCCCCCTCGTCTCTCAGGCACTCTGGAACACGATCTGACTAATGAATGGCTTTTATTAATATCAATAGAAGGATTGGGGAAAGGGGTGAAGGGCAGAGGAATTTTGGGGTGCCCTCTTCCCTATTTCTATGGGGTTTGTCACTTGAGTCTCCCCTCACCTCTTCTTCAGTTTCTATTTCTATTTCCTTTTTCTATCCTTTTCTATAATTGCAAGTCGAGCTGGAAAGGGTCTCTCAGCAAGGTTTGGTAATAGGGGAAGGAGTCTAAGAGATTGCTCCCAAAATCAAGTCCAGACACTTAGCTAACTTGATGGTTGAAGTCTTGCTGGGTGAGATGCAATGGAATCTTTGATCAGGGAATCAGGGTTTCAATGTCCAAAGAAAGATCCTCAGGAAGCCCTCAGGACTGGATTCGAGCTGGGATGTTCTCCTCCTCCCTCTCTCAGGCCTCTGCTGGAAGTCTTCTTCTCCTCCTTTGGAGCCTCCCAGAATTTCCTCTGGTCTTAATTGTCACCAACTGTCACCAACTGTCAGCCACTCCTTCTCTGGCTCCTCCTGTCCCATCCACCTTGCACAAATCCCATTCTTACACCTACTTGATGATCTTTTAGATATGTGAAAGAGAATTCTTTATTATATGTCTATCCTGAGTTAACACTAACTTAAGTGCCCCTATTTAGTACCTCACAAGACTGAAGAAAGGATTATCTCCCCCTTTGTCTACTTTTAAATTGAATCAACAAAAGATTAAGAACCCTACTTAGTACTAGGTGAGAAGAATTCACACCCTTAGAAATTCAATCAAACCAGGAAACTGTGAACCTTTTTGATGAGAACCTAACCCTCAAAAAGGTGAGAAATAGATCCTACAGACACTGCCCCCTGGACATGTTTTGATGTACATGCTAAGTACTCAAGAATTGCTTGTTGAATGAATAGAGTCTGAAAGGAGTAAGGATGATTGTGTACTCAAGGAAGGAGGGCTAAGAAGTAATGCTTTTCTAGACACTATTGTATAATTAAAAGACCTTTTAAAAAAAATCTAGAAAAGAAAGGCTGACCTGAAAGCAAAAGCTTTGCTTCAGATTGAAAATCTGTTTTTTTTTTTTTTGCTATTTTGCAGTACCAGCAGTCAAATTTAATGACTCACTAGAATGTTATTATTATTGAGTCCAATTCTCTATTCAGTAGGTCAGGGCTACCATCTCCTAAACCTGTAGGAAGAAGCATCTTTCCCTGTCCTCTCCCTTATCAATGTGGATTGGGGGCTAGGGCAAGGATATGACTTCACTTCCTATTTGAAAATTTCCTTTCCAATAAAAGTTTCTTTTCTTTAAGGTTATAGAGGGTTTAAAAGTAGATAAGGAAAGGCAGGAAGCATTTATTAACATGTGTCCTGCTATATGCCGTAAATTTAGCTAAGTGTTTTGCAAATATTATCTTGTTTGATCCATACAACAATACTGTGAGGTAGGTAATATTGTTATCCTCATTTTACAGATGAGAAAACTGAGGTGATAGATTAAAGTAACTTCCCCAAGATCACATCAGTGTCTCAGCACAGAATTAAATTCAGATCTTTCTGACACCAGGTCCAGAGCTCCATGCAAGAAGAGAAAAGAAATATTGTGTTCATTAGCATTCCTTTAAAAATTTTGCTTTCCTAATTTTTATAATGTCAGCAGTTTTGCTAAGCATTTGGCACTTTTTTTGGAGAACATAAATGAAATTATTGGTGGGAAAAGATGACTCAATTTACCAGGATTCAATTTATACATATACTTACAGATAAGTTTTTCAGGAAGGTAAGATACCTCAGATTCAAGAAATTCTCATGGCTATAATCCTAAAATTATAGCTAATGAACCCACAGCATTGAACTTCATTTTTATACTCAGCCAATAAACACAGTTAGCTCAAAGAAAAGACATTTGTGGTCTTGATAGTCAAATCAATAAGCATTTATTAAGGGCTTATTTTATGACAGGTGGGGCAGGAGGTGATGCAGTGGATAAATGTTAGACCTAAAGCCAGGAAGATACATTTTTCTGAGTTTAAATCCAGCCTCAGACAGCAGCTTTTTGACCCTGGGCAAGTCACTTAACCCTGTTTGACTCAGTTCCTCATCTGTAAAATGAGCTGGAGAAGGAAATGGAAAACCACTTTAGTAACTTTGCAAAGAAGACATCAAGTGGGGATCATATGAAGAGTTGGACATGACTGAAATGATTAAATAACAAATGTACAAGCCACTGGGTTAAGCACTGGGAATACAAAGAAAGGCAAAATCAAACCCTGATTTCAAGGATCTCACAGTCCAATAGGGGACCAAAGTGCAAACAACTATTTACAAACAAAATATGTATGAGATACATTGGAAATAATCTCAAAGGAAAGGTACATCAAGGGGAATCCAGAACAAATTCTGACAAAAGATGATATTTTAGCTGAGGCTTGATGGAAGCCCGGGAAGCCAGAAGATGCAAGTGAGGAGGGACAAAATTCCATTTGGAGTGGACATCCAGTGAAAATGTGTGATGAAATCGGGAAATGGTGTGTCGTGTGCAAGGAACAGAAAGGAAACCATTGTCATTGTACCATAGAATTTATTGGGGGAAGAAAGTGTAACAATTGGAAAAGTTAGAAAGGGGAAGGTTCTGAAGGCATTAAGAGCCAAACAGAAAACTGCATATTTTGTATTGAAAGTAAAGTAAAAGGAAGCTAGTGGAATTAAGGGAGGTGGGTAGGGTTACATGATCAGATTTGAACTTTAGGAAGGTTACTTTGATATATGAGGTGAAAATGAACTTAATAGAACTTGCAGCAAAGAGTTTAGTCAGCAGGATATTGTGATGAGGATTTTGCCACTAAAGTGATGTTGGTGTCTAAGGACAGTAGGGGGAATATATGAGAGATGTTATAAAAGTAGAAACTATAGAACTTGACAATTGATTGAATATGGTGGGGTATGAGGGTGAGGAGTTGAGGAAAATAACTAGCTTGTGAGCCTGAAGACTAGGAAGATGAGGGTCCCCTCAACAGTAATAGAATAATTTGGAAGAGAAGAGGGTTTGAAGGGGAAGGTTTAGCCATGCTGCGTTTTGGCATGTTGAGTTTAAGTCTATGGGATCTCTAGTTTGAAATATTTAATAAGCATTTTGAGATGCCAGACTGGAGAAAGAGAGAAGTTAGGACTCAATAAAGATGTCTAACTCTCTCTGACATAGAGATGAAAATTAGAACCTTGGGAGCTGTTGAGATCATCACATGAAATAGTGTGAAGGGAGAACAAAAAGAAGCCCTTGACAGAACTTTTGTGTGACTTGACTAGAGATCCAGCAGAGGAGAACTAGTACTGAGAAATATAAAACCTAGAGAGAAGAGATTGTAAAGAGGATAAGGTGATCAATAATAATTCAAAGAAATTAAGAATGGAGACTGAAAAAAGATCATCAGATTTGTCTAGAGATTACTCATAACTTGGGAGAGAACAGTTTCAGTTAAATGATGAGATTGAAAACCAGACCACAAAATGTTAAGAAAGTGTGAGGAAAGGAAGTGGAGCCATTGAGTATAGATAGCCTTTTCAAAGAGTTCATTCATGGAAAGAAGAGGGATAGAATAATAACTAGAAGGGATAGACAGCAAGTGGGAGTTTTTTGAGGATGGGAGACAAATGTGCATGCTTGTAGGCAGAAGGGAAGTAGTCAGTAGATAAGGAGTGATTGAAGATTAGTGAGAGAGTGGGAGTGAAAGGAGGGCAATCTACTGGAGAAGATGGTTGGAATGGATCACTTGTGCATGTGGAGTTTGTCTTGTCAAGGAGAAGGATCATCTCTTCATATGAGACAAGTTTTGTAAAAACAATAATAACAAAAAATTCCTCTCACAGACTTGGGGTATATATTCCCATAACTGTACTGGGCAGAGTGGGCACACAGAGACTGCTTGTGACTAAGGACACTCATGCCTTCAACAACTTAGTGCTCCAAAGTCTCTTTTCTTTTCTTGATTTCCTGGGTAGGTTACTTAATCAAGCCTATTCTCTTCAGTTTAACACCTGATGGTCAAGACTTCTCATTTTGATTTTCAGAGTCTCACTCCTCAAAACTCTCTCCGGCTTTGAGACTCTACAGAAACCCTAGAGAATGTGTCCCTCTTTTTAAAGAGTCACCAGTGGAGGGACTGATTCTTGGATAATCAATATCTAGCTGCCTTCAAATTCTATCAGTTGTGATTAGAGAACTTCACATTTCTTAAAGGTGCATCAATTCCCTCCCTCAAACCTCATTGCCTCTCTTACATACATGATTTCAGTAACTGTAGAGGCAGATAACCTAGGTTCCAAATCCTATCCTCATGTTTACTAGTCCTGTGACCTCAGGCAAATCACACAACTTCCTAGGACCTCTATTTTCTTATCTATATAAATGAAAGGATTGGAACTAGTGGTCTTGGAGGTCCCTTCCAGCTCAAGGCTTGTATACTATGATCTTATGATATCAGGAACATTCTTATTATGGTTGACCCTCTATAAATCTACTATACACATACAGTTTCAAAAGAACATCAAAAGCTACTTTTATGGGGGGCATCTGGGTAGCTCAGTGCATTGAGAACCAGACCTAGAGGCAGGAAGGAGGTCCTAGGTTCAAATCTGACCTCAGGCACTTCCCAGCTGTGTGACCCTGGGCAACTCACTTGACCCCAGTTGCCTACCCTTACCACTCTTCTGCCTTGGAGCCAATACACAGTATTGATTCCAAGATGGAAGGTAAGGGTTAAAAAAGCTACTTTTATAGTTTATGAATTTTTTAAGGTAAAATACTAAATAACTAGGTTATTCATAGCTATTCATCAAAAAATATTGCGGTCACTGTGTACCATGGTCTTCTGGTTCTGATCACTTTACTTTGTGTCAGTTCATGTAAGTCTTTCTAGATTTTTCCAAAATCATCCTCCTTGCCTTTAGCACATTAATATTTTAACACAATCATTTACCACAGCTTGTTCAGCCATTCCCCAAGTGATGGACAACCCTTCAATTTCCATTTGTCACCACAGAAAGAGCTGCAATAAATATTTTCATACAAAATGTTTTCAATTCAATGTATTCATAATTACCAATTTTACCTCTTACAAAGCTTTCTATCTCTTATTTATTCATAAATTCTTTTTCTATCCATAAATATGATAGGTAATTTGCTCTTTTTTTCTTCTGTTTGCTTGTATCTTCCTTTATACCTAGGTCAAATATCAATTTCGATCTTATCTTGCTAAAAGGCATAAGATATTTGTCTATATCTTGTTTTTGCCAGACTACTTTCTAGTTTTCCCAACAATTTTTTACTAGATAGTGATTTGTTATCCCCCAAACCGGGATCTTTACTTTGGTTAAACATGAAGTTAGTATAATTTTTTTTACTACTATTTGTTGTATCTATGCAGAAAAAAGCAAAGATTACCTAAAGAAACATTATTTCAAATGTTTCTTTATGTAATTTTGATGATTTTGAGTTATAGTTAAATAGATGTAAAACTGTTTCCCTCTTAATTAGGCATATCTTTCCAAATTTTCAAAAGGAGAAGATTAAAATATAATGAGGGCAGGAAGGCCAGAGTTTAAATCTGGCCCCAGACACCTCCTAACTGTGTGACCCTGGGCAAGTCACTTAACCCTGTTTGCCTCAGTCCCTCATCTGAAAAATGAGCTTGAGAAGGAAATGGAAAGCTTCTCCATTTTCTTTGGCATAAAAATCCCAAATGTAATCATAAAGAGTTGGATATAACTGAAAATGATGAAATAAACTATTATTTATTCCTTCCATGAGGGAAGTGTGACCTGAAATTCATCTTGAAGCTCATTTTCACTCATTGCCATTTAGCAAAGAAACATAAAACAGAAGAGGTATCTGGACTCAGATTTTCTCTCAAGATCACCCAGGATGAAATTTTTTTTTTAAAAATTGAATAATTTTGTTTAATTAATTAATTTAGAATATTTTTCTATGTTTATATGATTCATGTTCTTTCCCTTCACCCCCCCCCCCCCATAGCCAATGAATAATTCCACTGGATTTTACATATGTCATTGATCAAGACCTATTTCCATATTATTAATATTTGCATTAGGGTGATTGCTTAGAGTCTACATCCCCAATCATGCCTCCATTGACGCATGTGATCAAGCAATTGTTTTTCTTCTGTGTTTCTACTCCCACAGTCTTTCTCTGGATGTGGCTAGCATTCTTTCTCATAAGTCCTTCAGAATTGTTCTGGATCATTGTATTGCTGCTAGTAGAGAAGTCCATTACATTCGATTGTGCCACAGTGTATCAGTCTATGTGTATATGGTTCTCCTGGTTCTGTTCCTTTCACTCTGCATCAATTCCTGGAGGTCGTTCCATAACATAAACTTTGGATACCATATGGTTTCCATTGTGGACAGGTAAGGAAAAATATGAGTTGCTTTTCTATCCCTTATAGAAAGAAACTTTTGGTACCCTGCTATATTCCATAAATGGGAAGTAAAAAGCAGTAGAGGCTTGGACATTCTTTTTTAAAGATTCACTGAATAATTGGATTTCTTGCTTAATGCTTAATAAAATGATTAAATTCTCATCCCCAAAATGATTTTCAGCATTATTATGATTTAAAATCTTTCCTCAGACATTTAATTTCTGTATAACCTTGGATAAGTCATACAACCCCTCTCATTTTGAGCTTTCTCATAAGCAAAATGAGAGAAATAATGATACTTTTCTTATTGGGTTGTTGTAGTGGATAAATGATTGGTAACTTGTGAAGTTCTTTGCAAACTGTAAAGCATTATGAAATGCTAGATGTGATCTTTATTATTACATTATATTATATTATGCCATACATGTTGAGAAGCAGACTGGACCTTCATCATTCCCAAAGAGCCCAAGTGCTGATCTAACACATAAAATTAGTGGTCAAAACCAGTAAAGACAGTTTTGCACATGCCTAATTACAATAGGTTAAAAAAAAGCAGTGATATTATTAGAACTACAGTTAGTTTTCTTAATTACTGAGGATTCTGAATTCTTTCACCTGTGTGCTGTGAAGAAACATTAGAAATCCTATGCTAATATGCCTATGGTAGTTTTGTTTTATTGTTACTCTTTAAATTACTAGACACTCTAGGATTACAATGTAGAATCTCCCCTTGAAACTGTCTTTGATATGAGGTTAGAGTGGGTTTTATAACTTGTCTGTGAGATGAGGAATTTCTAAAAATGACTCACTGATATGACAGCCCTTTAATATTACCCATGGCAATGCAGGAATTTGAGAACCATAGATCTTTCTGGCAGAGATTCATTTACGTAGCCCCAAAGAAATTGAAAGTTGAATTAAACCTGTTCTCTTTGGAATGGGAGAATCAGCCTGAAGAGGCCTAATGTAGTTAAAAAGGGAGAAAAAAGATTAAAGTAGTAATTTTTTAAGAGCAATAGAAGTTTGATATTTTATTCTGTAGGTATAAATTTTCTATTGTTAATCCCTGCAGGATACTCCCCTGACTCTCACAGTAGATGATCTCAGACTTTACTTACCATTTTTCTCAAAACAATGTTTCTTGATATTTCCAATCTTTCACTCCCTAGGGGCAAAGAGAGCAAAAAATAGAGTTCAAAGTTTCACTTAGACACCTTTATCATCTATCTTGAACATCTTTCTAACATATTTAGAATTAATACAGCCTCCTTACTGTTAAAGTGGAAACTGGTTTCTTTTTTCCTTGCATTCTACCTCCTAAGGTACCTCCTTAATTTAACCTCCTTATGTTATAAGAGGATGTAGCTAAAATATGTGAAAAATACATGCAGATATACACATATGTTTAGATATATCTATATAGGTCTGTGTATGTAATAGAACTTGAGAATGTTAAGAGTTGGAAAGGAACTTTGGGGGCATCTAGTACATCTTCATTTCAAAGATGTGGGAACTAAGTTCCAAAGAAGCTTAATTTTCTCCTCAAGGTTACATAGCTAATTAATTGCATCTATTATTAAAATCAGTACTCAGAGGCTACACCTAGTTAAAAAAAAGTTTTGCCTCTGTTACTTTTCCTGGTTTCAACTCCACAGAACAAGATACCTCTCAGAGTGAGCACATCACTTCCAAACACCACATAGCTATTTGTCTTGATTGACATCTGTCATCCTCTGTCATCCTCCCCTCCCCTCTAATTAGAACAGTGATGGGCAACCTTTGGAAGTTGGTGTGTCAAAATTCGCAAAAAAACTAGCATAACTTGGGTGGTGTGTCACTTCGAGAAAAAATACCATAATTTCACGATATTTATAGTTTAAATAACAAAAATGTATAATTGTAATATATAACTATTTAATAAACCAAAATAGGTAAATTAGCATAGGTAGAATTGTCATCTATAGTGCACAGAGTGGCTATACTACACTACAGCAAATGTTTCATCCTTGGCATGTGGCCCCATACTTCTCTGTATGCAGCCACATGTGGTATCATCAAAAATGGCTATGCATGCCAGTGCTGACACACTTGTCATAGGCTTGCCATCATCGAATTAGAGGGAAGAAGGGCATTGTACTACATTCCTCCCAATATCTTCCCTTATAGAGGATAGAAATTAGACTCTTAGCTCAATCTATTTTGCATCAGCTTCCCTTCTTGGTTTTATCTGCATGGAATAAGAAGTCCTCACTTTCCTGCCTCTTTTTGTATGTTGTCTTTCCCTTTAGATCATAAGCTCCTTGAAGGCAGGGATTCTCTTTGTATCAATTCAATGTATCCTCAGTTCTTAGCACAGTGTTTGATAGTGGGTGCTTAAAAAATGTTTATTGAATAGGATTGGGTTAGATGAGATAGTGGAAAGATGATTAGTTTAGCACAAAAGACAGTTTGGAACTAAAGGTGTGATTGCTGCAATGACTCCTCTTCCACCTTATATTTGTTAGCTAACCAGAGGTTAGCTAAAGAGGGACCCTTGCTCTGTTTATAGGTAAACAACTAGCTTGGGCTGGGCTCCTTCCACTCTCCAGTCTTCCCCTCTCCTTATCAAAATTAGGAGTGATTTGGTCTTTTCTGAAAGCTGGGGTGCCTGCATCCAGATTGGGGTGGTTCTGTTTTTCTGTCTGAGAGTATTAGAGGCAGCTGATGTGTATAAAGCAATTAGCATTCCCTAATTGTCTGAGAGAGGGTTGATCAGTCACACCTGAAGGCCATCCTCTTTCCCAGCTGTGGCCAATTGTGATATTCCCCAAATATTTAGAACTTCCTCCTTTCCTCAGCCTCTCAATAAAGAAGGTTTTTTTTTTCTGTTTGCACTTGTCTTTGCTAAAGAGGTCAGATTGACCTACTTTATTAACAGCTATACTAATCAGTATTAATAGCTGTAATCTTGCCTTGGAGAAAATCTTGTCTCAGTTAGCTTTGGCATCATTTTACCAACCATAATCATCCAGCTTTATTCCCCTTTAAACAATTTTAAATAGAACAGAAATAAGAGTACGCATGAAAGGGGAAAAAAGCTACAAAATACTGACTGCCTTAAGTGCTTCTCAGAGAGGACAAATGATTCTCCTCTGTCTGCATCCTCCACATGTCCCTTATTCTGCTGGATTAGAAGAGGAAAAGAAACAAGGTAAAGGTAAATAGAGAGTGGGTTTCCCATCCTAGGGATGAAAAGGGAACAAAATAATTGTAGACTAGGTTTCTACCGGTGACCCACTCCACAGTGTGCTGCTTCCACTCTCTTTCACTCATGCCCATGTTTCTACTCTAGCCTCTCTCATGCCTGGATCAACATCCCAGGTCTGGGATGACTCTGTCATTTTCATCAGATTCTGCTTTTTTTTTTTTTGCCCTAGGAATCAGGGATTGATCCTGATTGACAAAAATACCGACCAACATAGACTTTCTCAGAAATTTTTCCCTTTCTCGATGTGGTACTTTGTCTGTAGAAATTCCTTCAATGTTAAAAGTTAGTGGAACTTGGGCATTAGGTAATGCCTGTCTACTTTTGAGTAGACAATTTCAGGCCCATTGAGACCAGATCTATATTTTTCTCTGAATCCTAAAATTTTACAGTCTCTTATTAAATCAGTTGATATATCCTTGATATGTGCTGTATATATCTGAATAAACATCGAAACTTAAAATAATAGTGATGTAATTAAGAAATGTTTTTACCAATAATGCAAGACATTTTGCTTAAAAAGTTAGGTGTTGTATATGCTGGTGATGGAATACTATTGTGCTAAAAGGAATAATAAACTAGAGGAGTTCCAGGTGAACTGGAAAGACCTCCAGGAACTGATGCAGAGCGAAAGGAGCAGAGCCAGAAGAACATAGTACACAGAGACTGATATACTATGGTAAAATCAAATGCAATGGACTTCTGTACCAGCAGCAATGCAATGACCCAGGACAATTCTGAGGGATTTATGGTAATGAACACTACCCACATTCAGAGGAAGGACTGCAGGAGAGGAAACATATAAGAAAAACAACTGCTTGAATGCATGGGTTGGGGTGGACATGATTGGGGATGTAGACTCAAAACTACCACACCAATGCAACTATCAACAATTTGGAAATAGGTCTTGATCAAGGACACATGACAAAACCAGTGGAAATGTGCGTTGGCCATGGGAGGGAGGTGAAGGGGAAAGTAGGAGCATGAATCATGTAACCATGTTAAAAATGAATATTAATAAATATTTAAATTAAAAAAAAAAAAAGCTAGGTGTCCCAAGGGATTGAGAGCCAGGCCTAGAGATAGGAGGTCTTGGATTAAAATCTGGCCTCAGAAACTTCCTACTTGTGTAACCCTGGGCAAATCACTTAAGCCCCGCCCCCCCCATGCCTATCCCTTATCACTCTTCTGCTTTGGAACCAATACACAGTATAGATTCTAGGAAGGAAGGTAAAAGTTTAAAAACAAACAAACAAAAAAATTACACATACCCTAAAGTTGGAATGATCATAATGATCAAACAAACAAAAAACCATTAAAAATGATCCCAGAACAGAATTCTCACTTGCAACGAATTTGTTTTGGGGAGCAAAAAAGACTAGTTGGTAGTCAAAGACATTTCTACTCCCAACCATGAAAAGGTGAAGAATATAATCCTGTTTAGCACACCTATCTCTGCCTACAGATTTGGCATTAAGCAAGGTCTTCTCTCTAGTTCCACCCTCTACTATTGTCTTCTGTTATTCTGTCCTTCTCTTTGGAGAGTTAGAAAGGAAGTAAGCCTCAGCCCCAACACTCAAAACCAATCCAGAGGGAGCCACACCTGGATTAAAGTAGAATAGATTAAACAAACAAACAAAAACCTGCTCCAGATTCCAAAGGTTTGGTCCTTGAGGAGTGTATTGGAGTTCTTTATAGAAATAGAACAATTAATATAATTTTATTGGCTCCAGGTGACATCTAACCTACCAAACCCCAAAGAGAGAATTCTAGCTAATTATACTCTGTGAGCTAACTATCCCCAACCTCCCAAAGTCTATTGTTCTTACACTCTTTATGTAATTAAAGACATACACATATACACATGCTGTAAATCAAGGCTTGTTTTGTTGCTTGTCTAGATTTAAGAAAGTGATGGAGAAAATATTGTGGATTAAACTTAAAATTGTGTTATATATACATCCCCAACCATAAACAGTTGTTAAACAGTTACCAGCAGCTACTCTGCCTACTGACCTACCTGCCCAGACTTTGCTAGTTTGAATTTCACTTCCCAGCCGCTAAAATTCCAAGTTATAGCTCTACTAGATTATCTAGAAAAGAAGAAGCAAAGATCTACATCTCTGTTTCCCATATTCTACTTTTTAGAGAGAAAGATGAATTTGGAAACTGAATTATCCAAATTGCCTTAATTCATCATATCTTTGTTCAGATCTTGTGTTGTATAGCCTGATAGTTTCAAACATTAAATTTTTCCTTGTTATTTTTTTTTTACGTGATTGAACTACTTTCTTTATCTCTGTCTGCCATTGATATCCTTATAGTATCAAGAGATCTAGAAGAAGGTTTCTAGCAATTTGAGTGGACCTGGGTGGAGAATTTATAAGATAAAAGTTGGAAGAAGACATATAGGACTGAAATTTGAATCTTTTGAGCCAGTGTTCACATGAATGAGTTCAGAAAGCCACTAAAGAATGGGAGGAAATGACAGTGTTCTTTGGATGAAAAAAAGTTATTACAAGCTTAAGAAAAATAAAGTTTTCCCTCAGCTAAGAAACCACTCTCTTCAGACACTTCCCTCTGTGATTAGTGCACAATTGCATTTATACACGTAATGTATAATGCCCAAATACATAAGCAGTACACACATATGTATGGCATATGCCTATAAACACACATATGCACATAGGGAGGGCTTTCCTATCATCTGTTGTAACTGGTTAGCTAATTCCATTAGAAAAGTAGAAGAGCGTTAGTTTGCTTTTGCACTTCAGGAATCACAATTTCACAGTTTGTTTCCTAGCCCTGCAAGGGAGGGATGCTTTCATAATGATTTTCTGGATCTGGCCACATACTGTAGACCTTTCTCACACAGGCTTCCCAGTAGGGAGGGAGAGGAACCCTTCTGGCAATTGCTGCTAAGTCGGGATGTGATAATGCAAAAGCCATGGAAATATTCCCCAAAATGCCACAATAGTGAGCTGTTGGGAAAGTTGTTGTATCCTGGTCTGTCTTTCTCCCTGAAATGATGATTATTTCTCAGTGCTGGGATGGGCAGGTACACAGAAGCTGAAGCACTGGAAACAGATGGGGGAATGAGTGTGGTGTATTGTTTCTTGTACTCACCATGTGTATTAATCACCAGCTGTGTCTTTGTTTTGCTAGAACAACGACAACAGCAACAACAACAAATAAACTGAAGTAGCCAAGTATGGAGTCCACAGTGGGACTCATGATGAGCCACTGTTCTGTTAGTACACAATTTGTAAGAATCTTTGTGCTTAAGAGATTTTAGACAAACCGTCTATAGAGTGAGCACTTCATACAGTGAATGTAATGTGCTGGATTCAATTTATGCTTTTTGTTTCTTTAATTTTTTTTAAACCAAGGCTTTGAGCAACTGCAGTGTCTAATGTAAATTTAACACAGGCACTTCCAAAGTTTTCCAGATGCACTTTAATATCCAATAATGGGACAATAAGATCCCCTTGAGTTCTCAAAGTACCAATAAGATTAGCTGATTCTTTCTTGCCATGGATGTAAGTTTAGAATTGGCCTGATGAGATGCTTTCTCTTGCTCCTAGATGATCTACAGAAGAGTTTCGTGGGAGATAAGGAAATGAGGTGCTGCTACTTATTTATGTTTTGCAATAAAGGCTCTTGTGAGTGTGATTAAGGGGTTTCCTGGTCTGTAAAATTACCAGGTTAGATTAAATGGCCTTTAATAATTCTTTTAGCTCTGAATCTAGGATCCCATGGTCACCATGCTGTAGTAGCACAAATAAGGTCAGGGAGACTAAATTGGTATTGGACTCAACACTTCTCTGACTTTCTTCATGTGGTTAGCATAATAATTTAGAGATTATCTAGTCCAATCCTCTCATTTTACAGAGGAATAAGTAAGTCCTAGAAGGGCAAAAATGTCTTGTTTAATATCACTCAGCTAATTAGTGGCAGAATCAGAATTAAAGCCTTGCTCTTTCAATATGTACAATTCAATTGAAAGAATAAGGTGTACATAAATAGATATATTTTGATTATAACTGTCATACAAATATGTGGTCTATCATTTTTCAGTTTTGGTGTGCTTTTCAATGTAATTTTATTATTTGAGTAAGAAAGAAAACTAGTTTACTATTGGAACATACATGGAAGCCTGCATATTTTGAGTGAGAAAAATCTCCTTTATTGGAAAAATAAATGAATTGCAAAGATATATTTTAAGGGAAACTCTTTTTTTATGAAAATATACTAATAGTAGCTGAGTTTTTCAATTTATTCTATATGTATAACTACATACATATGTACATATAAAAATATTTAAGTCCATAAATATTTTTGAATACTCACTGTATATGACACTATGAGGACAAAAAAATCCTTAAAGAATATTGCCCTCAAAGAACTTATATTTATTTAATTTTGGTTTGGAGGGGTATGCAATATATACAGTTTATAAGTAAGAACTAAGTGTACAATTAAAAAAAAAACAACACCTTACTTTTTTTTTTATCTCATATTGCTTTTAAGGCAGAAGAGTCATAAGGGCTAGGCAATGAGGGTTAAGTGACTTGCCCAGGGCCACACAGCTAGGAAAAGTCTGAAGCCAGAATGAACCCAGGACCTTCTTTCTCTAGGCCTGCTTCTCAATCCTCTGAGCTACCTAGCTGCCTTCTCCATCCCCCTCCAACTTGCTTTTAACCATTCCCATATGAAGAGATAGATTTAGGGAAGAAGATTTTTTGTTGAACAGTTGTGGGAAACCCATCACTGACTTGATCTTGAGGTTGAAGGGAATCGAAAAGGAGGAAGCCATCAAAAGGAGGCTTAGATGAGAGAGGTATGCCTGGGAATTTCATTTGATTTTAAGCAGGCTTATTTGGCAGTAATACCTCTGACATAAACAATTGACACTGATATCTCAGTTTGTTTTCACACTTCTGAGAAAACTTAGTGTTCAAGGCACATGTAAGTTAGAAGACTGAGGGGAAAGTTACTCCAAACAAAGTTGTTGAGAGACCAAACATTTTTTCTGGGAAAGCTAGACAACTGTTCAACAAAAAATCTTCTTCCCTAAATCTATCTCTTCATATGGGAATGGTTAAAAGCAAGTTGGAGGGGGATGGAGAAGGCAGCTAGGTAGCTCAGAGGATTGAGAAGCAGGCCTAGAGAAAGAAGGTCCTGGGTTCATTCTGGCTTCAGACTTTTCCTAGCTGTGTGGCCCTGGGCAAGTCACTTAACCCTCATTGCCTAGCCCTTATGGCTCTTCTGCCTTAAAAGCAATATGAGATAAAAAAAGTAAGGTGTTGTTTTTTTTTTAATTGTACACTTAGTTCTTACTTATAAACTGTATATATTGCATACCCCTCCAAACCAAAATTAAATAAATATAAGTTCTTTGAGGGCAATATTCTTTAAGGATTTTTTTGTCCTCATAGTGTCATATACAATAAGGTCAGGGAGACTAAATTGGTATTGGACTCAACACTTCTCTGACTTCCTTCATGTGGTTAGCATAATAATTTAGAGATTATCTAGTCCAATCCTCTCATTTTACAGAGGAATAAGTAAGTCCTAGAAGGGCAAAAATGTCTTGTTTAATATCACTCAGCTAATTAGTGGCAGAATCAGAATTAAAGCCTTGCTCTTTCAATATGTACAATTCAATATTTAAGTCCCCCCTTTAAGTCTCTGCTTGAAGTGGTAATGGAATTATTACGTTTGTTAGATATTTATTTTTGTAAGAATATTTTGTAATGGTCAGAGTCTCTCCTTTGGTTAACTCATCTCTCCAGACTTAGTTACTAAATTGTGACTTTGTTATAGGGCCAAGTTCTATCTCTTGCTGAACTTTTGTGTGGAGTAGAGGACCTCGTTTGATTTCAGCCCAGGTCCCTTGACTTCTTGGGCTACTTCCACTTCTTGTGTTTAATACCCTCCCCTGAGAGCCTTCAGGATGTTAAATGTTCAAGACATTGGATCTTCAGTGTGGTCAAGCATGAATGCTGGGGATTTCAGAACCTCTGGACCTGCAGTATCCTGGTATGAGCACTGCTATGCCACACTGAGTTGCTTTTAAGGCATGAGGTTTCCTGGTCTCCAACCTCAGATTTCTGCTCATTCTGGCAATTTTCAGTAATTGTGGGCCTCTCTCAAAGGAGCCTTCTGTTCTTGCTGCCTTTGCATAGAAAATCTTTCAGGCTATATTAGTTTCTGGCATGTGTCTGATTGCAGTTTGAGGCAATCAGCTTGGTTGTTGATGCTGGTATTGACACTGACAACAATCCTCTTTTTTCAATATGATTTACTTTTCAACTTTCAATTGTTAAATTAAAATTTCTCTTTAAGATAGAAGAATTATTTTTAGTTTGGGTTTAGTTAAAAAAATTATATTCTTTATGTAACAACTGGTTCCTCTTTCACTTGTAGGTTACTTGAAAGCTATCTCAAGTTTGAGTTACACCCCATCTGCTTCTACCCCATGCTCATGAGCACCTCCTGATGTGCTTCTTTTACCAGGTCAGCCAAAGGATATATTAACTCAAAGTGAATAACATTTATTCATATTAATGAATATTAATATGATAATAATATCATATCAAATACATTCCCTCACTCACACAAAGGGGTATATTCATTCTTCTACAGATTTCCATACCACCAGTGAGATTCCTATAGAAAAAAATGGGTGGCCAAATCAATTCACACTACTGTGGAAGTATCCTAGCTAAAATACTTCTCTTCCTCCCACACTATTGCTTCCTTCCCACGCAGAATGCCAGGAAACCTGATTAGCAAAAGCCTCTTAGACCCAGTTTAACTTTGTTTTTTGAACTAAACTCTTTTTGCTGCCGCTTATACTTTCTAAGTCTAGACTCTTGTTTGAGTTATGAGTAGGTAATTCATTTTAAACCCCTATGCTTGTTGTCAGCCGGGGTTCCCAAAAATCTTCACTGGAGTTTTATTTAGCAAGTTGCAAGGGAGCTGTGTAGAGATTTTGTGAGGTGATCCCACTCAATCCCCTTCCTACCCCTGTTTGTTAGCCTAAGTATATGGAAATCATTGGAAATCACATTGGGATCAAGACACTTTTTGGTCTATTGCCCTTCAGGAACCAATTTACTGCAAATTTATTACATTTAAAGGCTGTATTAAAATGGTGAGAGGTAGAAATAGTTTGCAAATAATTAAGATGATCCCTACTATTGTTTAATAAAAGTGATTGGCTTTAGTTTGAAATTGTACAATTATAATGAATATATTCACATTATTTAGTTGCTCAATTTTTCACGTCACCTCTCTGTTATAGACAACACCTTAATGCAATTATTTTTCATTGAGATCTCTTCAATTTCATTACTCTTCCCTCTAGTTTTCTTCTGTTCTTTTTCTACAATTTAGATATGTTTTCTTGAGTATGCAGCAACTATTAATTTTCCCTTGATGCCAGAGAATTCTTCCTCTGTAAACTAACTTTATTTTCCTTAGGGTTAGGTGGAGTGATTCAGAAACAAACTAAATGTGACTTGAATTTTCATCTGTCCCTGAAAATGTCAAAGTTTTAAATTATTTACCACTAGCCTGAGTTTGTGAAATCTTGACTTATTCTAGATTCTGCTTTGAGCAACAAAACACACCATGCTTAAAATTGAGCTTATTTGATGAATCCTGAAAGTAATGTCTGAAAGAGATATTACCCAGAATATCATTGGTTCCCTTAGATAACTATGAACAGGCTCAACATCTTTATCTGCAGAGCAGCAAAGCTCTAAGCACTACAAGTAAATGAAAAGGACCCAAGTGGGTCATTCTTGGAAAATAGAAAGCTGGCAGCAAGCAGTATGAAGAGAGTAGGGAATACACATATAGGTCTCTCTGTGCCTTTGAAGGCTACTATCAGCAGCTGCCCTTTCTGAAAGTTGTTTCATTTTTCAGTCTTTTGAAGAAGCTGCCATAAAATGCTGACATCAAGGTACATAGGATCCCTGGAGAAAACCACTCAATTAGGAGCTAGCTGAAGGATGCACTGGTTTTATCCTTTGTGGGGTACTTACACAAATTGGTGTTGAAGGACTCCTGTAGGCACGGAAGACCTTTTGAATAAGGCTATGAGCTTGAATCCGTGTTTCAAAAATACCATGACAACTCTTTCACCCCATAGAAGGAAGGTCATGAGTCTTCACTGAGCATGTAATTGGCTGAAATGGGTGAGTATCATATGGGACAGAGTGATAGCAAGTGGAAATAGGTTAACAGTCATAGACAGAGAGCTTCCAGTTTCACCTAGCCCAAGCAAATTCCCTTACAATATTTGTTGTGGAAGAGAATTGCATCAGTAAAAAAACATTTGAAAGTGGAGGCCAATGCATTTGATGTTGACAAAATGAATTTGGGCCTAAAAGGCTGGTTCTACTCAATTGCTACAAGTCATTGATAAAATACCAAGTAGCACAGGGATCAACAAAATTAAAGATCTCTGTGGCACTCTTTGGGAGACCTCTTTTTTTAAAGATGACAAGGAATTTAATACCTACTCTTTGTATTTGGATATGCAACTAATTCTGAGTCCACAAAATTATACTACTGTCTAGTTTACATCATTAAATCTTTTGATATAAAAGTTCCATGAGAAAATTTATCCAATACTTTGTTAAAATCTAGGTAAACTATACTTATAGCATTGATCAGATATTAAATTGTCAAGTTTAATAAGGAAATAATGTCACTTTAATGCAGAGATTCTTACAGTTTTGGGGGTTACAGAATCACTTGGCAGCCTGGTGAAACTTCTTTTCAGAATGATGCTTTCAAAAGCACAAAATATGTAAATTACAAAGGAAGGAAGGAAGGAAGGAAGGAATAAAACACTCACTACAGCACAAAGCTCTTTGCTAAGTGTTAGAAATACAAGTAGAGAGTAAAATAATCCATTTTTTCAAGGAACTCACATTTTTCATTGGTGAGACAACACATATGGAAAGTTTTAGCTGCAAGTCAGTTGGTAGATGCTATTATTATGCTTATTTTATGGATGAAGAACCCAAGATTCATAGAGTTTAAATTACTTACCCATGATCACAAAGTTGTGTCTCTTCTGACTTGGAGTCCAGTGGTCTTTATTGAGGCCATTTTCACTTGTGTATTTCTCTACTATTTCTTTTTTTTGAGGAGTATTCTCTTAATAGGGATGTGCTGGTAAACATTAAACCTTCCCTCAGAAAAGGCATGACACTATTAAGTTGAATGTACATTATTAACACTTTCTTAAGTGTAGAGCAGATAGTCAACAAAACAATATATCAAGTCCTCATTTGTAGCATTTGGTTCTTATACAGCTTATTCCTTATTGTCACCATTAACCCTTGTTTGGGGAAGGATTCTCCCTTTCTTGCCATCCTCATGAAAGATATTTCCTTTCATTTTACACCAAATTTTTTATTTTGGTAGGATATTTTAGATGATATGTTTATTTGGAATATATTGTGTTGTATGGTATGAATGATGACCTAAATGTGTTTGTTTTTTGGAGGGACTTTTTTGGGGGGTTAAACTGCTTTTTAGTTTCCCTGGTATTTCTTTTTTGAATAGGGAGTCCTTCACCAAGGAGTTGAAGTTTCATGGTTTATTAAATACTAGGCTACTGAGTTTGAATATTGATTTTTTTTCCAATCTCAATTATCTATCCTATTCCACTGATTGACTTTTCTAGTTTTTAGACAGTGCCAACTAGTTTTTAAAAAGATAATTACTACTTTTTAATATATTTTCAGGCTTGGAAAAAGTATCCCTTGTAGTACAGCGAGAGGGGGTCAGAGCAGTTTTTACATCCTACCTGCAACTCATATTATCTACCTAGCAAGTACCTGACAACATCCCTTCAAAATCCCCTTTAACCTAACACCTTTCCCAAATTTTCCCATAAACCCCTCTTTCCTTTCTATTCTTCCTCCCCTGCCTTCCCTCAGTTCTTACCTTAAGATTCTAAACCTTTAATTTCTTCAAATAGATTTTGTGGTTATTTTATCTAGTTACATAAAGTTACATAAAGTGGTACTCTTATTGATATAACACTAAATTTGTAAGGTAGAGTACATGACATCATTTGATTATATTGGCATAGCTCAAACAAAACAAATATCAGCTATCTTACTTTTTTAATATAAAAGGATATATTGTTATTATATTTAAATATTGAGTATATGTTGCTATTTTTATTTATTTTATTACCTCCTATTGCTCAGATACCTTCTGCTACTATCTCTTCCTTCTCCTGTCTTACTTGATGAAATGGATTTACTCTTTACCAAGACTAATCACTCTACCTATTAGAGCAATCCCATTCCATCTTGCCCTCTTTGTTCTCCCCATTCTTTCACTTATTTTAAATCTTTTTCCTGTTTATTGATTCATTCCCTACTGCCTATAAACATGCAAATGTATCCCCATCCTGGAAAAAAAACAAAAAACTAGTTTGATTTTTCTTTTGCTATCATCCTATATCTCTTCTGCCTTTTGAACATAAATTCTTCAAAAAGGTTATCTGAATAGATATTTCTACATTTCTACATTCTTCTCTCCATCTCTCTTTTTAATCCCTTGCAATATGGCCTGCAACCTTATTTCTTCCCCCAAACTACTCTCTTCAAAGTCACCAATATTTCTCATTTGCCAAGTACAATATCTTTTTCCAATTCTCATTCTCCTTGACCTTTCTTTGACTTTTAGCATTGTTGATCATCTTTTCCTCTTTTATATTCCCTTCTCTCTAGGATTTCAGTATATCATTTTTCTGGGTCTTCTCCTACCTAACACCTCGTACTTATCCTTTCTTGAATTCTCATCCAGATCATGCCCTCCAACTTTATCCTTGGCTCTCTTTTCTTCTCTCTCTCTATTACTTCACTTGATAATCTCATCAGCTCCCTTGAATTAAACAATCACCTCTATGCTGATGATTCTCAAATCTACCTATCCTACAGCAGACTCTCTGCTGATTTTTAATCTTGCATCTCCCATTGCCTTTAAGACATCTCTAACTGATTCAGTAGACATCCTAAACTAAACATGTCCAAAATAGAACTGATTATCTTTCAACCTAAACCTCTTTTACTTTCTCTGGTTAGGTAGAAGGCAACATTATCTTCTCGTTCCCTCAGGCTCACAATTTAGAGTTATCTTGTATTCCTCCTTATCTTTCATCTCTTTCCTTCCTCCCCCCCATATCCAAGCTGTTTCCAGGGCCTGCAACATCTTTCCTAAATACTTTCTTTTCTCCTCTGATATTGCCACCATTCTGGTGCATGCCCTCATCACCTCATGTCTGAATTTTTGAAATAGACAGCTGGTGGGTCTGCCTGACTCAAGCCTTTCTCCACTTCAAATCATCCTCCATTAAGTCACCAAAGCGATTTTCCTATAGTATAAGTCTGACCATGTCACCCCTTTACTCAATAAATTTAAATGACTACCTATCTTCTCCAGGATCAAAAACATAGTCTGCTGTTGCTGTCTGGAATTCGAAGACTTCAAAAACTAGTCTCCTACCTTTCCAACTTATTTATACCTTCCTTTCTTCCAACTACTTTTTGATCTTTTGATACTGGCCAACTATGTCCCATTAACAAGACACTCCGTCTCTTGGCTTTACCTTTTCTCTGACTATTACCCATGTCTGAAATGCCCTGCCTCATCAACTCTGACTGCTAATCTCCTCTACTTTCTTTAAGTCTCAATTATAATCCTATATTTTATTAGAAGCTTTTCCCAACTCCTCTTAATTTGAATACTTTCCTTCTGTTAATTAATTCCTATCATCTTGCTTTCTCTGTATGTATTGGTTATAAGCATCTTGAGGGCAAGGATTGTCTTTTCCCTGTTTTTGTTTTCTTATCACTTGGCACAATGATTGGGATTTCATAGGAACTTAATGTTGATTGATTTTGTAGCTACTTTGAATATGATTTCTCCTTCTATCATTTCATCTTGTTTTTCAAAAAATGTTTTCAAACTTTATTATTTTCTGGGTTATACATGTACTAGGTTTTTTTCTGGGTTATATATTACAAAAACATATTTCCATATTGTTAATCTTATAAAACACAAACCCCAAAACATACACCCAAATAAATAAGTACAAAATCATGTGCTTTCATCTGCATTCCTACTCCAACAATTCTTTCTCTGGTGGTGGATGGCATTCTTGTCATAAATCCATCAGAATTATCCTGGATTATTGTTTTGCCAATAGTAGCTAAGTCTCTCACATTTGATCATTCCATAGAATTGGTGTTATCATGTACAATGTTTTCCTGGTTCTGCTTACTTTACTGCACATCAGTTCATGTAGGTCTTTCCGGTTCTTTCTGAAATTATCCTGTTGATTTTTTCTTATAACATAATAGCATTTCATCACTTTTTGTGGTAGCTTTTGCTACCACAAAAAGAGCTGCTATAAATATTTTTGTACAGATAGGTCCTTTCCCAACTCTGAGGGACTTATGAGAAAGAATGCCGTTCACATTCAGAGGAAGAACTGTGGGAGTAGAAACACAGAAGAAAAACAACTGCCTGATCATTATGGATTGATGGGGATATGATTGGGGATATTGACTCTAAACAAGCACCCTAGTACAAATATCAATAATATGGAAATAGGTCTTGATCAATGACACATGTAAAACCCAGTGGAATTGTGCATCAGATATGGGAGGGGGGTGAGAGGAGGAGAGAGATAGAACATGAATCCTATAACCATGAAAAAATGTTCCAAATTAATTAATAAAATTAAGATCTAAAAAAATGTAACAAAATCGCTTTTAGGTACAGACCTAGTAGTGGCATTATTGGATCAAAGAGTATGAATTGTTTTTTAGTCCTTTGGGAAAAATTCTAAATTGCCCTTCAGAGTGGTTAAATCAGTTCATAACTCCACCAGTAATGCAATAATGTCCCAATTTTTTCATATCTCCTCTAACATTTTTCATTTTCCTTCATTGTCAGATTGGCCAATCTGAATCTGATAGATTTGAGGTGGTACCTCAGAGTTGTTTCTTCTCATTGATTTAAAAAAACCTGTATATAGAAATGCTAGCATTTTTATATACTTCTACTTTATTGAAGTGATATTGAACAATTTCTTGGTTGAGTTTCATGAATTTTCTAAGTAAACCATCTTAATATCCACAAACATGGATGATTTTGTTACCTATCCACCTATGTTTATATTTAAAATTTTTTTCTTTTGTCTTACTCTGTTCTGTAAAGTTATTTTTCTTCTTTTCCTAGGAAACCTTCTAATACTGTTAAGAATTCCCCTCTACCTCTTTAAATCCTCTTTCTTTATTTTATGTTTTGTCATCACAGTCTTCTATTTTTTGTTGTTGTTGTATATTTCATTTAGCCTGATAACTTATAGAAGCATTTCTTTTATTTTCCTGTCTAGGAAGGAGATAAGTCTGTACTTTGAAGACAGGTAAATTAGTCACTTAGTCATACCCAATATTTCTCAGTGCAAAATAATGCTTGATCTTTATACTTGATGGCAGTAAGGCCTTCATTCTTGGTCCTTATTATCCTTTTTTAGGAACTTCCTATAGAGTACTGCTGCAAAAGTATGAACTATTTGTTAGCATCTTTAGCTATAGATTTATATTTATATATCTCCCAACCTTCGTAGTATCCTTAAAGTCATGGTTAACCTTCTCTGGTTTCACTTACTTCTTAACTTGTCTTACCCATAACCTCCTTGAGTACCTCTCTTCCTTAGGTCTTTTTGTTTTAGTCTACTAGTGCTACTGGTCCTTTAGTTCATGCTCTCTTTCAATTTTCATCCTTCTTTAATTTCTAAAGTCCTCCTAAGTTTCTTTCCTTCAAATTGTCTCTCATCTTCCCAGGTCCACAACCCTATAAAGCATTTTGACAATTTATCATCCATTACTTCATTCTTATATAGCTAATGTCCATTTATCATTCTTTCTTCCATATGACTTCCCACAGAAGCTGGAAGTAAACTTGAATACATATCCATTTGAGACCATATTCTTTGCCAAGTCCCATGATTCAAGATCTTATCAATTTTTCTGCTTCCTTTTTTCTTTGATCTCCAAGTTGGGACTCCAAGAATCAAGAATCTCTCTCCTATTATGATAGAGGCTAGACTAGATAGAGCCATCCTTTGCTTGAGCCTTCCCCAAAACAGCCTCAAGGGCCAAAACAAAGTATCTTTCACATTTTGTAGTGATTCTTGAAGATAAGACCTGAAAATCATTTTCATTCAAATAATTCAGGGGAGGAGAAAGAGAAAGCTGATGTTGCTTGAAATGTTATAATAGTCAAATCTGAAAATAATATTTTATTGGAGCTGCATGATCATAATGAAAATGAATTTTTCATGGAAGAATGTCATATTTCTGAATGGGGTTTAAATCCAGCAAAATAATCTCAAGCATCTATGTAATAAAATAAATGTGATAAATTAAATTGCATATTATAATAAATGTCTAATTGCTTAACATTATGACTGCAGACTAAATACTAAAAGCTGTGTATTTAATTGGTAAAAATGTGTTACAATATTAGTAATAATCTAAGGTGACCAATGCACTATCACACAAAGAATTTTTTTTATTAATTCCAAAGTTACCATTCTCAAGTAATGTGGCAATTTTGACAAATTTAATCCCTCAATGTTTTAATTCCAATTTTATAGCATTTCATGTGTATTAGTTATTTTACCTTACAAATACATTATATAATTAATTGGAATTTAATTATCCCTGGTTATTACTTTAAATGAAGTTCTATTTCCTTCAAATTGAAAAGTATCCTTTTAATTAAAAAAACTGGCAAAAAAGTAGAGGATATTGACTTAAAGGAGTAGTGAATCTTGAACAAACACTGTTACTACTAATAAAGTGTTTGGCTTCCCAGGTCAGCAGTGACTTTAGGAAGGTTTTTGTTTTTAAAATTTTAATTCTATTGTATTATAGACTTCTATGCTAATTTAAAAAATCAGTAATTTTAATAATGGCAGTGTGAACATCCTTTACCAATATCAATCCTCATTCTTTCACATCTTTTCCAGCTTAACTTTGACTGATCTTATAATAGACTAGAAGATAATTGGTTTCTAGGTTTGTATATGAAGCCTTTCTAGCCAGAGGTATCTGGTAGAAATTATGAGTCATTAGCACAACCTTCAATCATACTTGAATTTTTCCTTTCCCTGACTCCTCAAATCTGTTTAATTGCCAAGTCTTGTTGATTCAACCTAAAAAATATATTTCAAATCTGTTTTCTTGTCTTTACCACCTGGCCTTTTTCACCAATGCAGCCAACAATCTTTTGTAGTCTTTTGTTACTAGAGCTAATAAAGCAGGTTATGTTATCTTAGATCTCTGATTTAGATTAGTAGTTGGTTATGTTGAGGGGATATAATTAAGTTATGCTGCAATTATTCTCCATTTAATTTTTTCTACTTTCAGCGAGGCAAAGAGATGTAAATATATGAGATGTGTTAATAATGATCTTAAGAATTGTAGTATTTTATAATTTACAAAATGAATTTGCATGGATTACTCTTGGCTGGATGTCTTCTAAATTTTTTGTCCCCATTACTATAGCCTTAATTTTATTTTATTTTATTTTTTTTTTTAGTGTGGGTTTTAGCAAGGTAGTTTTTATTCAACCTAGAATCATGTTTCAGAGCAACACTTCCATCTCCTGAGTCCCATTTTCTGTGGAAGTACACACAGCTCCATTATAGATAAATGAGATCCTGTGGGTATATTTGGATGGGAGAAATATGGATGATGATTAGAGGTTTTCCACCTCTTAAAGCTGGATGTGGGCATTATTGGATATAAGTAAAATCCTCTTTGTTTGACTTGCCAATTATGTGGTATCACTTCCTGCTATAGACAAGTAGATGGTTTAAATGAAGAACAGCAATTAAGGGAAAGTTTTCAAAAGTGATCCTTTCAGACATTTTCTCTTATGTCTCCAAATTTAGTATTTTGAACATTGAGTTCTGGAGATGATGTGGGCATGATTTAAGGGTACACATAAACATTTTAATTAAGGAGAGCACTGTTCTGATTAATCAAAGCCAGAGAAATTATATTAATATTTTTGTGGACCATTTATGTTTTTGAAGAAGCTATAGTTATTTTCTTTTTTCTGAATTCTTTCTAGACTTTGCTCTCATTTAATGATCCTATTGCTAATAGTATTTCTGAGCCACTTCATAATCTTTGGTTTTCTTTCTTCTTTCATTTCCTTTCTCCCTCTTTCCCTTCCTTCCTTCCTTCCTTCCTTCCTTCCTTCCTTCCTTTCTTCCTTCCTTCCTTCCTTCCTTCCTTCCTTCCTTCCTTCCTTTCTTTCTTCTCATTGAAGTGATTGTTTTTTAACATAGAGCTAAATAAACTTTATATTTTTTATTTATTAATAATTTGAATAAAAATGAAAGCTGTTAATGAAATCTATTTCAAAGATAAGCAGTAAGATAACTAAGAAGTATATAAAGGCTTAAACCATAAACATAAAGCATAATTTCCCTTTCTGATACCTACACTAAACCCACAAATAAAAAATTATGTTCTGGAGGAGCTAGGAATAGCAAAATAACAGCCCCCAATCAAACTTAACTAAAAAAAATGTTCTCCAAAACTCTATAATAAGGAAAGACAAAAATATTTTCTGTTAACTAGTTTAAATGCTGGACATTTAAAGTATTACTTCAACCTTCTGAGAGGACATAATAGGTATGTTCCTCAAAGTACTATAATGTCAGCTCCTATCCTTGAAGATACTTTTCTAAAAATCAATTAATAATTGATTTCAAAATTAACTTTTGCTACGCCGATTTAAAAAGTACCACTCACAAACTCTAAATATGTCTGTGTACAATGGAGATATGTATATGTGAAAGTACACAAAGCATATTTAAGCTACATGCATAATTTTATATGAAAAGAATATAAAAATATGATTAATTAAAAAACCCTTAATTTAAATCTCACTCATAATCTTCATTGGAGCTCCCAGAAGCCTATACAATTTGGACTGTAACATAATGAATTGTATTATATGAGATAGTGGTAAAATCTAGAGTAAAAAAACACAGTTGTAACGAGAATGAAGGATGAGCAGGGCAGCTTCCCAAAATGGAGACTCTAGAAGAAATTCAACAAAGCCTTAGAATATTATTGTAAAATGGGTAAGATACAGAGTTTGACCAATCAATTAACGAGCTTTGTTGAGCACATTCTAGGAACTAAGTAGTGTTAAATGTTATGGATACAAATGCAAAATTATTAATAGTCTCTGCCTTTAAAGATCTTATATTCTAGTGGAGGAGACCACATTTTCACATATAATGTGAGGTTGGTGAGCAAATATCAGCAACCCTGGCTTATGAAATCTCCCACATGGAAGATGCTGAGGGACCTGTATCTGGAGAAACATGATAACATGTAATGGAAATGCCTTGAGGAAATTTGCAGCTTGTAGAGATATTATTTAACTAGTTCTAGTTTCCTAGCCACTTGATGAAGAGGAGCCTTTTGAATATTGGTGTAGGGCCAAAACTCAGATATATCCAAAAGACTCTGGTTAGCCCGAGCCAGTCCTTTTTAATCTGACTCCTTTCTCTGGAGCTACATTCCAGGGAAAGACAATGCTGTAAGGGGTAGAGCCTTCTCCCCCTTCCATCTAAAAACAATACATGGCCTGATCTCTGCTCTGCCTCTTTGTGTTTGTTCTTTTATGTTTTCAGATGATATTTCTGTTTAGAGATGACTATGAACTTGTAAATTTTCAAAGGTTAGAAGAATGAGCTCCCAAAGTCTGGCAGCAGAGTCTATGCTGATTTTGCATTTAGCCAGTCTAATATCAAAGTCCCAAGGAGAGAGGAATGATCTTTGGGACCCAGCCCAGCGATAGACATCTAGCAACTATGATCACATTTGGACCTGAAATAGATGGGACCAGTGCAATGCAGACATTATATAAATTCTGAACCAAATCTCCTCAGGTAGTAGTATAAAAAAGAAAGTATTTCTTCCCAGATGTTAGAGAAAAATGCTAGTACTTTTACTTTTCCCCATATTTTTGGATTAAATGTCCTTTTACAGAAGTTAATTGATGTTAGTTGGTTAAATGGAACTGGGGCACTAGTCATTGGCAGCTAAAAAGTAGGGACAATATGGAATGTGGGATGATGGCATTAGAAAAGAGACATCCCAAACCCTTAGGGGCATTCCTGGAACTCTGGGGTGGGGGGGGTGTGGAGAGTTAGCCAGCTTCACTCTGGAAGAATGAGGCCAGAGACCATTTGGTGTGAGCATGTATAAGATACAAAATAAATACAAAATTATCTTAGAGATGGAGGCACTGATAGTTGGGGGGATTGAGCAGGGTTTCATGTAGATGTTGGTGCTTCACCCAAATCTTAAAGGAAGTCAGAAGTTTGAGAAGTAGAATTAAAGTAAGGAGAGAATTCTAGGTGTGAGAAATAGCCAATGCAAACACATTGAGAGAGAAGATGAAACATTACATGTGAGGAAAGGTAAGAAGGTCAGTTTGTAGGAAGGGGAATAGTGGATAAGAATACCGCAAAGACAGAAATAGTTTGCTGTCATAGAATTTGCTAGCTATCAGAGGGGAACATGGTATATTCGTACATGGGCACAAACCTAGAATTACAGAAGAAAAAAAACCCATGGTGAATCCAGCATCAAAGAGAGGTCAGCAAAGTGAAATATGAGAATTCAGGGAGGAAAAATAATGAACTGTTTGGAGCATAAAGGGAAGTAATATAGCATAGTATTTGAGTGAAGTTAGCAGGTAAGGGAAGCTACAAGGCTGGGTAGTAATTCAACAGGCAAAAGTGGCAAACGAGAATGGTTTATGCATAACTTTAAGCAAACACATGTAGAAAGGGAAGTGTGAGACATATGCAATGAACAATGAAGAGTATGGATAATTATGAGTAGAGCTCAAAGAGGAAGGGAGGAGGGAACATGGTCGGCTTGGACATGTTCCTTAAAATGGAGATTTCATGAGAAACTGAGCAATCAGAGAAAGGAGGCACAGGGACCCAGTGATCCTTCAGAATGAGAAGGCTTTTGGGGAAGAAAGAAATCCAGGGAATGAGGAACAGAGCCCAAAGTAGAATGAAGATGTATAAGATGCTGTGCTAGGTGCTGAGAATACAAAGACAAACTAAGTCTAACATCCCTTAAACTTTTACATTTCATTGGTGAAATATGACATATTTATTGATAAGTAAGTGCACAATAATTTCAGTGGGTAGAAGGAATGATATCAGTTGGGGAAAGGGGATCAGGAAAGGACTTGTGAAGGAGGTTGTACTTAAATTGTGTTTTGAAGGGAAGTAGAAATTTCAAAAAGTAGAATTACACAAAGAAAGTATTTCAGGTATGAGGAAAGCCTATGCAAAAGGACAGTAATATTTAGCTTATTCTTCTGCAATAATTATGATCTTTAAGTTGTCTTCTCTGCTCATTCTGTCCTCAAAGTCAGACACTTTAGCTTGCATAAAATTTGTTTGGTATCTTAAAAGTTTGCTTTTTCTTTTGCTCAATTTTCTTACTTCAGCGTATTTATTTTCCAAGTCTGTTAACTTTGTACTTCTTTAGGGAGATCCTCCATCATTGACATATAGTAGACACTTAATAAACACTTACAGATTGTTTGGACTCTATTTTTCCTTGTCTATTCATTGTATTTTAAAATTTGACATCAAATATGACATATTCTAATTTCTAACTGAATTCATTCCTAACCTCTTACTTTATAATTTTTATCTTTCCCCCTAATCTAATTGGATCCAGTAAACTGCCTATTATATGCCAGGCACTGTGCTAAAGGCTGGAGATATAATTGATAAATGAAAGACAATCCTTGTTCCCAAGAATTTAACAATTTAATAGGAAGGGGGAGACAACAACAAAAGGAGGTGGGAAAGCAGTGGAAGGAGGGGCAGGTGAAGAAGTCTAAAGAGTCCATTTTCTGTAATTTTAAAAGGAAGGAATCAGGGGGAGTTTGGGACTCCACTTTCCAGTCTTCCAATCAGAGTGGAGAAGAGACTGAGGGAGGCAGTGTCAGTCAAGGCTTGATTTAGCGACATGGAGATGAGCTAAACCAGCAATTTCTTCTTCTTCTCTGGAGTTGAAACCAGGCAGAACAGCAGATGGACATCATTTTCCGTGTCTATGAAATGAAAAAGTTGAAACAGTTGACCTCTAAGGTGCCTTCAACTCCAAATCTCTGATTCTTTGATCTCTTGGAGTGAGTGAATAAATTCAGTTTGGGGTTCAAAAAATCAAATTTGCAATTTCAAAATGAGAGAAGTGTAGATGACTGTTCAAGTAAAAAGTTAAGTTTTTTAGTAAATTCAATTTGAGTCAACAATATGATATGGCAATCCCAAAACATAATGGCATCTTGAGCTTCATTGAGAGAGAGGTCTTCCTCTATTTGTGTCTTGGTAAGACACTATCAGGAAGATTATATTCAATTTTGACTACCACAATTTAAAGAGGACATTGACAAGCTGGAGAATATCAAGAGGAAGAAATCCAAGACAGAGAAGGGCTTTGACATCATCCTATAAGGATCAGTAGAAACTTTTCTTTTTCCTTAGAGCAATTTGAAATTTCTCACTTCATGATTTCTAGGGATCCATAGTATACTTTTTTTTTTTTTAAATCAGGAACTATTGATTCCCATCTGGTCATAGTCATCACTAATCTCCGGATTTTCTTTTCAGTTTTACACTCTCTTCTCTCTCAGTTTTTAGTTTTCTCTCTCGCTAATGGGTTGTCTGTTTGTGAGATGGACTTTAATTACTTGCTATTTTTCATATTTTGGTCTTTGTCTTGTTTCTGCCATTACTCACACTTTGGCCCTTACTCTTTCCCAGAGCCAGAAATTTCTGAGCCTGCCCTTCAAAGCTGTCTCAGCCTGCTCTGATGGAGAACATGGGGTAGTCAGGCCAGAGTTCCTGCATTGAGTAACCCCCAGGTACAGTCTAGTTACATCTACATTTTCTGTCACCTTTGCCTCAGTTCCAGAAAAATCACCTATGATTCTTAGCTCATCTGATTCCCTTCTTCACTTTTCTTTTCCTTCATGAGACTGGGCAGAGAGTCAGTTTGCCATTTCTTGTATGTTCTCTGTGTGTGTGTGTGTGTGTGTGTGTGTGTGTGTTTCGGAAGAGTCACTGAAACACTGAGGTATCCCTATCCTGCAACTTAATTTTAATTAATTAATGTAAACAAAAATTTTGACTTATTATAGGAATTCATGAGAGTGGGGCATTAAGTGAGCATCCTAAGTGTTAATGTTTTCTGCTATTAATTGTAAGTTTTATAGCTTACTTGGGATTGTTATTTCTTCTTGTCTTGTGGATTTAGTCCCAGTTCTGCATTTTGTACTTTCCTCCTTATTTGGAAGTTGAAGAAGTATGCAGAGAACAAGTAATCTATCTTGATGATCATATGTTTTCATAGCATGATTTGAATATACTGCTAGATAAAAATGCATGAAAGTATTTGTAAAATTCCTTTGGTACTCATTTGTTCATTTATGGATGTTGGTCACAAACCATTTCTGTGTAAGTGTCCATCTTCCTCCACTTTGCTAAAAAATTCTAATTCAAACTACTAATTCAAAATGAGTCATTCAGACTAATTAAGACTAATTCAAACAACAAGAGTGGTTGGGGAAGAAATAAAAATGAGATATAGATTTCTAAAGAATTTTAGAGAATTTAAAATAAAAATGAGATACAAATTTCTAAAGAATTTTAGAGAATTTAAATATTTTAAATTTGAGTAAAAAATAAAGAATTTTAAAAGAAATTTAGAAGTGAAGGAAAAGAGAAAGAGGGAATGGTAGTTGAATGGAAAATAAAAACCTCTCCTATCTCTCTCTTTCTTCTCTTCTGTCTCCGTTTCTGAAATTTAAGGAATTGGAGAGATGGGGTCACACTTGTAGGCAAATGAAGATGGGAAGGAAGTTATAAAGAAGGTGAGATAGATATTTGAATGAATAATTCCTGGAGAAGTCTGGTGAAGTCAGTGGCAGGAAATGGATTTGATGAGCAGGGATAAACTCCTCTTCTCAGACAGAAAGCAAAAGGAAAAACAAAATCTCTATCATAAAGGCAGAAAATGTTACCGAGAAATTTTGAGGGATAGAAGAGAAGAATAGAGGTAGTTCTTTGAGATATTTTCAAAGAGTTCAGTATAATTCGCAGCACCTAGTAGGCTCTTAAAAATGCTTGTTTCATTACTTTTTGTTTAAATCTCCTCCTGCTTATTTAAAGAGGGTACCTCAAGAGAAATTACACTGGAGATCTTACACATCAAATTCAGGAAGGTCAAGACAGCAACCTTTTATTAGCACAAAGAGGGTTTCATAGCTAGGAGATTTGAGAAAACACAGTAGTTGCCATATGGTCCTAAATGTGATGAAAATCACCCACTGAGATGGATATTATAGTAAATCTTTGTCTCTATGACAGATTTATATCTCTTTGGCTTCATAAAATTCACCATTAATGGCACAACACTTCTTAGGCTGAGATATTTCTAGGTATACTATGTCATAGTATTTTTCTGTGCATTTTGCATTATTTTTGGCATTTCACTTCAGAATTCAGAGGGAAGATAGACTAACTTGTGCTTAATCCTCAAGGACAAAATGCTTGGGTCTTGAGAAACCATTCAGAAGGTGTCAAGAAAATTATTGGGAGTAAAATTACAAAAAATTGTACTGAACCACAAAGTTGGAAACATGGAGAAAAAATAGTCTTGGATTTTTAACATAATGCAAAATTCCCAGGGTTCAGGATTTAAGAACAAAAACATGATTTCAAATAAACATTTACAAAAGATCATTTTCTGAGTTCCAGTAGGTACAGGAAAAAATAAATGCTCTTTGACATGAATCCAATTTTAGCTCTTAAGTCGTTAAGGGTGTCAGTATGGGGAAACCCTGGGGCTTAAAAGACATTTGGGTGGAAAAAAACTGTAGTACTTTCTGACAGTGCATTCTGTACAGGCCTTGTGGAACAGAAGCAATTAAAATATGGGGGAGATCTCCTGAGATATGTCAGCACTCTGAAAAACTGGGTTATTGAATAGCTCAATTTCTTCTAATTTATGTACAGCAAGAGAGGAGAAAAATCATCTCTTGCTATGTCCTTGCCCTTATAATAGTGATAAAGAGTGAAGGACACGTATTAAGCTCACTTACACGTTAATTGGAAGCAAAGTCATAACTACCAGAATTTTGCCTCCGGGTGCTGAAATTTAGTCACAACAATACATTCAGGCAGACCTTTAGCAGTTTAGAAACAACTAAACTTATTACATGGTTAGCAAAAATAATTAATTAAGATAGAGAGTTTATAGGCAATGTTCATCCTATGAGCTTCTTCCTGTCTGTCCCAGTCTCAGGGTTTCTGTGCCACTTACCCTAGTGTATTTTGTATATTCATGACATGAAAGGATGAAATTTCTATGTAGTCTACAAATCTTCAATCTTTCTTGTTTCTTTCCCCTGAACATACTTTCTGACATTTTTGTCTGCCATTCTTTTTATGCCTACCTTATCACAGAAGCTGCCAAGTATTGAAATGTGTGCTGATATAATTTAGTATCTGTCCTTTTACTCTGTAGTTCTCTAATTAGGACTTAACTACCATTTGAACTGCCATCTTTATTTTCAGGCAGATATATTGCACAGTAGTTATAGAGTCATGCTTAGAGTCAGGAGCTCATGAGTTCAAATACAACCTAAGACACTTATTAGCTATGTGACCCTGGGCAATACACATAACCCTATTTGCTTCAGTTTCTTCAACTGTAAAATGAACTGGAGAAGAAAATGGCAAATTACTCCATTATCTTTGCCAAGAAGATCCCAAATGGGGTCACAAAATGTCTAAAACAACTAAATAATAATAATAATATCTTTATATTTTCTCTAATCCATTCTTTACAATTTTGTCAGGCTAATTTTTCTTCTGCATAAATCAAAGCAAAGTACTCTAAATATCTCCTTGTTTAATCAGGCCCTTCACAATTTGTACAATTCTTTTCCAAATGTAGTTCTTGCTGTTACCCTCCATATACTCTATGTTGAATACAGAATGTTCACTTACCTTGTCCTAGACAATATAGCATTGTTAATGTAGTTTATTGAATTTTCGGGGCTTCATTTCCCATATTGTTGACTCATTTTGAATCCCTATGATGTATTGTGTGAACTGTACTTTCTTCATGTCTTCATTCTCTGAAACATGTTTCATGTGTTAAGATCAGTTGTACAGTTTCCCTTTGGAAATGCTTTACAATAGCCATGCAGTGTGAGTTGACCAAGCATCCCATGAAATAATTGTTTTTGTTGCCTAAAGATCTGCTTGCTCTTTCAACTGCCATTAACCTTGATTTCTTGAAAGACACAACAACAAAAACAGTTTTGGTGGCTGACCTTCTACTTATTAATAGGATAAAAGAAATAAAATAGGAAATGATGCTTATCAAACATGTTGGCCACAAACATGGAAGATATTCAGGATAGAGGCCAAATGGAAGACCTACTTGCTATAGAAAGTGAGATCTTATGGATTTTCCTGTTTCCTAATGCCAATGTAACAGGCCTGAAACAGTATAAAGTGAGAGCTATGATTAATCAGAAGATCATGGTCTAAACTTTCTACTTGGGAAGCAAACAAGTGAATGAAGAATGTTTTTTTTTTCAGAGTAGGATGAATCAATCATCACAACAAGATTGCTTTTAATTTTCTACTATTCTTTGAGGTGAAATTTAACAAAGTTTATATAGTCTAGTCTGGCGATGTTATTGGTTACCATATATCTCTCTGATTTCTAAGAAGATCAAGTGACTGAGGTAATTTTTAGACTCTTGATCTCTTCATTGTGATGATTAATTCATAGGTTTTAAATTTATTTCATCAATGGTCATAGTCTAAGTGACTTAAAAAATCCCACAACTTTTCCTCTTTTCATGTCAACAGCTTGCTTCTCTAGGCCATGCCATCATCTTCTAATTTTATTTAAGTTTTGAAACAATTTTCTATCTCCAACAGTCTGTCTAAACACAGTTTTCAGAAATGACTTCCACATCAGTTATCATTCTTTGCCTATTTGTCAAAATATGAGCTGTTTTTTTGTTATAATATTTAGTATTCCCCATCCAGGGCCTTTAACTCTTTTATCAAGAAAATATTACAAAAATGAGGTTTATGTATTATCTATATGCCTTTTTTCTCCTTCCCCCTTTATCTTTCTTCAGAACCATGTTTTCTGAATATTTTTGGCCATCTTTTCCATGACTACATTTTGTATTACTAATTGTCACCAACTGATAAAGTACATGCTGATATCATTTGAATGATTTGATTGATTGATTCAATAAAGGAATCTACAAATTGTTTATACCTAACTAACACATTTGATTGATTCTACAATCAAAGAGGCATTCTTGCTTGACTAAAGTATCAGGGTAGAGACCATCTTGTTAGTTTTGCATTAGTTGGAGTTGGTGGTGTGTGAAATACTGGCCTTTAAATTGGCCCGTTGTCCTACTGAAAATAATTTTAGATCTTAACCCTATTATTCAATTTGTTAGGCAATTCTCCCAGTTTTATGCCATCTCTGAATTTGATAAGCTTACCTTCTATGGCTTTATCCAAATTGCTGACAGAAATGATAAACCAAACAGTGCTACTCAGTATTTTGGGAAATTCCATTAGAGATTTCTCTACTCCTTCATAAAGTCTTCCCTAATTCTTCCTTTCCTCCCAATTCTTTAAGGGCCTTTCTCTTCTTTGACCTAACAAAGCATGTTTTATGTGCATTGTCATGTGACGAAGCACTTTGTATGATACAATGAGATAATACTTTTAAAAAAGTGCTTCACACAGTGCCCAGCACACAGTGGGCACTTAATAAGTGTTCCTCCTCCTCCTTTCCATGTATTCATGAGGATATTGCTTTTAATCATTATTGTTTTAGTATGTCACATACCTATACCAGGCTATGAGGTGCCAAAGGGCAAAGACTATATTTCACAAAAATTGTGTATCTCATCTATTGCATTATAATATAGCATGCATACAATAAAATACTCCATTGAATTATTGAATATGATGATTACTTGGAAAGTGTGTCTTTAAAATAACCCAAACTCATAATTGTTGTTTCTGGATTGTAAGGAATGATTTCCTAGTTACCAAAATAATATGGCTCTGACAATGTTGCGGACTTTTTGAAAAGTGTAGGAATTGATAGGCTTTTAAGAATATAAAAAAATGAAACCTAGAATTATAGAGAAGCAAAGAAGATGAAAATCTTGAAATGGTGTCATTCTCTTTCTGAGAAATGGAGGTTATCCTTTTATAATATCTGGTGTTTGGCTCCTTGTTAATCTTTTGGGAATAAACATGAAGGTCTCAGGCAGAGAAAAAGATAGGTTTGTTGTATTGATATCTGTTAATAGCAAAAGGATAAGAAGGTCTTCAAAAGGACTGAACTTCATTACCACAGAAACCTAATTATGCAAAACTATCTTTATATGACATCATAGTAAACATCACTGACATTCTAAAGAAACAGAACGCTAGAAATTCAAAAGGATCTAATCCACTCAAATAACACAGGCACACATGGAAAACCAGGAAGTTCTAATGATGTCTAGGATAGTCCATACTATTGCCATAGCTGGTTACTGACCTCCTCTAGCTGTGGAGGGGAAGAAAGAAAAACCTCTATTTTGTTGCCTGATACAAATTTTTCTTTTCTTTCTTGCTACTTTTCTCTTCCTTACTTTTTCTCCACCCTCTCTCTTTCCCTTTCTGTTCTAGGAGCTGCAAAGTCCACAAGGTCTGGTCTTGTATCTAAATCCATTTTAATCCTCTTTAAAGGAATAATTGTAATCCTTATGTATTCTGAATTTTTATTGAGAATATTATAATTATAATTTATAATAGAAAAGGTTTGTTAGATTGGCATACTCTTTATTGAACTGAATTCTTCTAGGATCTCTATTCACTACTTCTCACGTTAGAGCACAATTATATATTATTCAATCAATCATTTAACATTTACTAAGTGCCTACTATGTGCCAGGCACTGTGCTAAGCACTGTGGATATAAAGGAGGGCAAAAAACAAAAAAAAAAAACAAAAAACAAACAGCCTCTACTCTCAAGCAGCACACAAACCATTAGGGGAGACAATATGCAAATGACTGTGTAAAAATTTGGGGAAGTCTCAGAGGGAAGACATTAAGATTAAGAAAACCAGGGAAAAGCTTCTTGCTGAAGGTGAGACTGTAGCTGAGACAATAAAATCTGCAGAAGACGAGAGATGGAAATGAAGAGGGAGATATTTCTAGGACTTGCGGAGTAGCAGATTCATGAAGTCAGGAGATGAAATGTCTTGTTTGAGAAAAAGCTAGAATCACTGGATCATGGAATACATGGAAGGGAGTAAAATATAAGAAGCCTAGGAAGGTAGGATGAGAACAAGTTATTAGGAATTTTAGAAGCCAAATATAAGATTTTAATATTTGATTCTTGATGTGAAAGGGAGACCCTGGACCGTATTGAATGGGTAGAGGATATGACATAATCAGATATTTATGTTTTAGGAAAGTCAATTTCATAGTTGAGTGGAGAATGATTTGCAATGGGGAGAGATTTAAGGCAGAGAGACTAACTAGTAAGCTATTACAATAGTCAAAACATGCTATGACTAAGACTGTGATGAAGATCCCAGGAGTTCTACATTCAATCAATAAAAAAATTAAAAATTAATAATCATTTTTTCTACTGTGTGCTAAGTACTGCGCTGAACTCATCTCAAAAAAAATTCGGAACATGAAAGATTCAACAGCTGGGAGAATTTGGAGGTTCTATATTATATAGAAGTACACTTAACAAGCTATTTTACAAACAGTAAAATTCAATCATTTAAAAACATCATCTCCATAGACTAGGCAAATCACTCTGATGCCAAGCTCCCCTAGTTAGCATCCTAGGAGTAGTAAGCCACTATTCTTTCCTTTTCATTGCCTGACAATTTTCAAAACTCCATGGTCAACAGGGAAATGAGAGATAATACTTAAAAAGTGAGAACACATTTGCTAGGCAGAGAAAATCTTTTTCATTTGATACACCCTTGAAATTAATAACTCTGGCAGGTTATCACATTACCACTTGATTCAGTTTAAACACCTGCCAATATATTTCTTGAATATGCCTACTATGTGTTTACAGTTTTTACCTCTTCCTTTTTTCTTATTTCCCTCTCTGACAGTTATATTTACTTCCACATATTCCTTGATCACTAAATGCAAACAACAATCTTCCCCAAACAAAAGAAAAAAAAAGTTTTCCCAAAGCAAAGTGGAACCTGCAGATCTGAAGACTTATGACATTTAAAAGTGAAAGCAAAAGATGAGCATGTGTTAAATGTCATACAGTGCAGATCTCCCTGATCTATATGAATTACCTTAGCATTAACCTATTTCATTTTGGTTCTGATCTATGGAGCCAGGGATATTGTGGAACGATTAATGATTATTAATAAATGAGCAATTCAAAGACAGAACAACTTTCAGAATTAGGAAAAAAATTTAATCAGACAATAAATTAATTTTGTTGGAATAACAGAAAGTGCTAGCGGAAGGAAGAAATAGGTTGTTAAATTTCACTTCCTTTATATAATCCAAACAAATGGAAATGAAAAGGAAAGTCATTTTCTGGAACCCATATTTTGTTGCGATATTTGGAAATGCTTCTTGAAATTTGAAAATCCCAAAATCTTACTTGGCATTCCTTCTCCCAGGATGAGCACTCAGAGACTTCAGACAGAGCCTTTTGACAGGTATGTACTGAGAATGTGTTAACTTCGAACAATTTCTCCTTTGAGCTATAAGCTCTGACACTGGAGTGAGTAACTGAAGATTTGTCCCATATATAACCTATTGTTACTATGTGTCATAAGAATGAAAGATTTATGTCTAGTACATATTTTTAAATCACAGTCATATGCCTCAAAATATAATGTTCACAAATGCTTTTGGAATGAAACAGGGTAAAACCAAAATTAACTCTAGATTCCAAGGTAGCCACTACCCTATTTATCACCTTATTAGCCAGAGGGAAAATGATAGAATCCCATAGAAGTTAAAATTCAGGCTAAGATATCTCAAAAATCAAAAGACTACCATTAAAAAAAATATGATAGTCACATTTAAATAGTGTCTGTCACTGTCCTGAGTCAGTATATCATTCGACTGCATGTCTCTATTTCACTTAATACAGAATAAGTAGTCCTATTAATATCTCAGGTTTTGTACGAGGTAAAAGGAGCTGGATTATAATGAAAGATAATAGGCAGGATGGAATGAAGAGTGTTGGACAAATGGAAACATCTGGAGGATTTTTTTTTCAGCAATAGAAACTATGATTGCCTAAAAGGAATAAACCTACCCTTTGTGGCAGAAATTCTCAATTCATAATGATCCTTTATTCTGGAAGTTTGGAATTTTTAGATTATAGAGTATTAAACTCTGATAATACCTGGGATTTAATTTTCTTTAAATGGTTCATCTGAGATTGGGGTGATGGTAGAGAGTGGTTTGGCAGATGTGTGCATGGAGATTTGAATTAGTTGGGGTTGGGGTATGTGAAACACATGTCTTTTATGCTAGATTTCCTCATAATCCTAGATTAAAATTGTTATGAAATCTATTGGACAACTCCCCCAGGTTTAGGTCACCCTCAAATTTCATAAGCATACCTCCTATAGTTTTATTCAGATTGGAAAGAAAGTAGAAAAGGAGCATTGGTATGAAGTGTCACCTAATAAATATTTTTTCTAAGTCAACAAATTATATAAGATTATCCTTGTAATGGTTCATTTTACTTTGTGCCTCTATAATAAAGAAGATATAAAGACCAGAGGATAGAACTGCTTAGGCTACCTGTGTTAAAATAAATCTTGTTTGAGTATGGTCCCTTAATTGTGAGAAAGCAGATTTTCCTAAAATTTCCTGAGAGATATATGAGGAGAGTAACCACAAGGTATAGTAAGGAAAGTAGAGATTATCTGAGTTCAAATTCTTCAGTGTGTTCTCTCCTTTATAAGGGAGCTGAGTAGAAGCTTCCATTTCAAACCAATAAATAATCAAACTAGCTTTTCAACCTGGGAATCCAACTAGTGATATGAAATTCTGGTCTGCAATTGTAATTTGGCCCCTTCAAGAAGATGACAATTAGAGATGAAAGGATATAGGAAGGATAAATTAAGGAATAACTGAGCTCAATGAGAATTTATGAACATTAGTTCCAGAAAGAGAGAACAAGAAAGTAAATCAGAAAAACAGTAAAATAACAGTGGCAGATGCCTTGGGGTAAAGATCTGGAGGTCAAAAATGGTGGAGGTAAGATGGCAAAGCATTTTTGTCAGTCAGTTGTTGAGTTCACTCTCCCTGATCTGGGATGGGCTACCTGGGAAAAAACCAAGTCCAAAATCCTTGCCAAAATCGAGATATGGAAAGGGAAGAACACAGATTGTCTGTCTTTTCCTGACTATACTAGATTCTGAATGCATGCCCCTGCTGTTCATATCACCAGCCTAGAGTTCCTATGAGTTCATTTAAATATTAATTTGAATTCAGTCAAACACTTAGTGGAAAAATGTAATATCTGCTCTTCCTTGCACACTCCCAGAAGGAAGCACTGTGGGGAGACTAATAAAACTCTGATTGTGTGCCCTCACTAGAACTCTCATATTCAGAGCACCTTGTTATTAATTGCTAATGAAGAATGCCATAGAGGTGTTTTTGTTTAGATTAGATTAGACTAGTTAATATTTGAGATCCCTTCTAATTCTAAGTTTTTGTGATGCTGGATTGGGTCCTTAGGTCAACAGACTTTCCTCCTCTTCCTCCTACTGTAAAAGGGGAAAAAAAGGGGGTTTTGGTTTGATATTAGTATTTAAAGGTATGCTCACCAAGAATTGAATAAATATAAATTCTAAAATGATTTAGTAATTTATTTATGAAATATAAGAGAGAGAGGAGAAGTAGAGAGATGAGAAGAGGGTAGAGTAAGAGATCTAATTTAAAGAACTAGATTATATACTTAATCCCTGGCTTTACTCTGACAGGTCTCCAGAGGTCCCAGCCAGAGAGCCTAAAAGTCAATTAACAATGGGTTTAGCCACGAGGGCTTCTCCCAATCAAAGGAGCCTCTGGGAGGCTAGTACCTCCAGGGAGACTAAGGTAGTCAGCCTTCTTCACTCACCACATGTGAGAAGGGAAAGATTTAAGAATAGACTCACCAAGTCCAAAGTCCTAGCCAGAGTTTCTCCAGGTCCAATCCCAGGCCAAAGAGAGATGAACTCACTGAACTTGAACTTGTCACTCTCTTTTAAAGGGGCTTCTTTTGTGTCACTTCCTGTGCCTTCCTCTTAGTTTAAGTGTCTTATCACAATAGATGCTTTTCTTAGGACTGCCTAGGATTTTGATTCATCACTCACTCTAGCACAAGTGGGTCACAGACCTCCTAGCTTTTGAATTAAGTGGGGGATGTTCTCACCTTTGATGATTAGATTAAGGATGGGCCGGGCAGATTTAATTTCCTTATCACACCACTCTTGGAGAAAAAGAAACATTTTAAAGTCATGTTAATTATCAGGGACTGGATGCAGTTTGCTCAGTAGATGTTTTATTATATATTTTCATTGTTTTAATTTTTCCTGTGCTAAAAGAATGTATATAGAATTACCTCCTGCTACCATTGGGTGTACACCATTATGTAGGGATATCCTGGAAGCAATTTGAATGGCTCAAGAGAGAGATAATAAGTTTTCTTTTTTCCCCCCTTCTATCTTTAAACCCTTACTTTCTGTCTTAATAATAACTCTAAGACAGAAGGGCAAAGGCTAGGCAGACAGTGTTAAGTGACTTGTTTAAGACTTAAGACTTGTTAAGTGACACACCTAGAAAATGTCAGAGGTCAGATTTGTACCCAGGTCATCCTGACTCAAGGATTGTTAAATTTTCAATGTGAACATTTACATGTCAGAAATCAGTAATAATTACAAATCAGGGCTTGGTTTATTGTTTTGTTCATAGTCTAAAGAAAGTGCTAATAATTTAGATCAAGTGTAAAATGTAAACAATTTTCCTCCATTGTTAAATGTTTAATAGCACATCCCTGTATTATTAACATTGCTTGAGCTCAACAGTGGTGAAGAAAAGGCTTAAAGAATGACATTATCATGCAACTGGAAGCTTTCTGATTAGAGGCTAATAATAATAGTAATAACTAGCATTTATATAGCACTTCAATGTTTTCGAAGTGCATCATATTCATGATTTCATTTGAATATCACAGCACTTTTGCTTATGTCAAGGTTGTGTATTGTGTGCTTGCCAAAATATAGCAAGTTCAGCAGAGGGTGGGATTTGTTAGAAGGGGGATTTGAGAGTTGATTCTCTTTTGTAAATTCACAGAGACTCACTGGCTGTACATAGTAAGGCAGCATGGCCTCACAGTTGAGGTAAAGGTCATCCATGTTATAAGAATCATAGAGACTATAGCACTTCTGTTTAGTATGTAAAACACTTATCACAATGCCAGGCATGTAGAAGGTGCCATATAAATGTTGTGATAATTATAATGACTTTGGGAGAATCTCTCCTTGTGGGATAGGACCAGTAGAATAGTTATTGACACTATCTGCTGATTAAAGAAGCCACAAGAATAGTGAGCGATATAGCTTTCCACACTTCTGTCTCATTTTAGAAGATATCAGGGAAAGAGAAAACTTGGTACTTAGATACACATGAGTGAAGGCCTTAGGATGGTTGGAGAAGGGTTGGATGAACTTGTAGAAGTAATAGTGGTATACTCTTATGGGAAGCAGTGACAAGATGTGGACAAGGGCAGATATTGACAGCAGAGTTTTTTGAAAGAAGTATTTCATTTTCCCAGTTACTTGTAATAGCAATTTTTAATATGCACTTTCTGAAATTAAAAGATGCAAATGGCCTCCCTTTCTCTCTTTCCTCCACCCTCTCTGAGATGGTAAGCAATTTAATCTGGGCATAGATGATCATGTAAACATATTTCTGTAGGAAGAGATGTGTGAGAGTTAGTGGATGGAGAAAAGAGCTTATAAGGTCAGACCAGGGTTCTGGTTGGAGTGTGGAACCTGAAGGAACCCTTGTTGGTGAGCTTCGATCCATCATGGCGGCCAATAGATTAGTAAACTAAGTAACTCTCTACCTCCTTCCCAACTTTTCCTCTCTTTACTATTACTACTTTGATGTAATAAAGTTATTAAAGCTACTAGCAGCCTCATAATTTTAATTTTAGCTATTACATTTCCATATTGGTCAGGTTGAGAGAGAATGCTGGTATAAAACCAAACCCCCAAATAAAAAAAACGCACAAATAAAATAAAGTGAAAAATAATATGCTTTGATCTACATTCAGACTCCATCAATTATTTCTTTGGATGTGGATAGTATTTTTTGTCATAAGCCCTTCAGAATTGTCTTGGATCATTGTATTGCTGAGACTAGCCAAGTCTTTTATAGTTAATCATCATACAATTTTGCTATTAATGTGTACAATGTTCTCTTGGTTCTGCTTACTTCACTCCATAATAATCACCATGATGTCTTTTTCTTGATAAAAGTGTGAAGCCAAATGATACAATATAAATAAATCCCTTTGCCAGCTAGTAGTTACTATAAAAATTACTGTTCTGCTGCTGTTTTTTTATTAGTTTATTTTTATAATTCAGATAGATTCAAGAAGTAGGGCTTCTGGAGTCTCGATATTACTTCTTGTTTACTTTAAAGTGAGTATCATCTATGGTTGCTTTCAACTCCTTTCTTTTCCCCTTTTATAGTGAAGCAATCTCTGGTCTTAACTCCCTTCCTTTTTTTTTTTTTTTTTTTTTTGGACGGAGCAGAGAAACATAAGATTGGTCCTACCTCATTGACCTGCTTTCTCTTTTTTTTTTTCCTTTACAGGAAAGTCCACTCATATGAGTGTCTATATATGTCCACTTGCGCCTAGGAGAAGCAACTCATTGAGAACTAAGAATAATTATAGGCTTTATATATTTAGGATTAGTGCTATGGATTTAATTTTTATTATATAGGAGTCATAATTGACAAATTTGTATATGGCTTAGCTAATAACTCTTTTGATGGACTATGTGCTTGGTAGTTTTACTTATGACGAATTAATTTGTTCTTAATGGAGTCCCAGTTTCCCTTATAGTCTATGTCCTAACAATTCCCATAAAATACAGTCATCCCTCAATATATTGCGATTCACTTATCTGGGCTGCACTGTATCTCGGGTTTAAAAAAAAATCTAATTCTGTATTGAGGAGTTTTCACTATATCACAGGACCTGAAAGCACTGTGTTCTGTATCCTGGGCATTGATTGGCTCAGTGTTTATAAGAGAGTGGGAAAGGTTAATAAGAGTGTAGAAAAAGTTTATAGGAGAGTGTGAAGGATTTATAAAGCCTTAAAAGTATATATGTATAATACTAAAATAAATATAATGCCGTTACTTCATGGATTTTCACCTATCACGGGGCTCTGGAATGGAACTCTGGCTGGTAGAATAGGTTTCTCTCTTCCCCTAGTCCTCTAAACACTCAAGTTTGTTCTAGCTCCAATCTATGAGCCTACAACTTCAAATTCAGTCCTCTTTCCCTCTCACTTTTCCACACACTCCAAAAATACATAAAGACTATCTTAGTATTAACTCTTCAGACCTTTCCAAGTTGCAAGTCAGGATCTGGAGAGAACCAGGCTGCTTTGGAATGGCGAGAGAGGAAGCAGATGAACTATAGAAACTAGGTGTTGGATTTGCTTTCCTCCATTTCTCCAAAGGAAGTGGAGGAGTGCTTTCCCCCTCTCCCTTTGAATTTGCATGATTTGTTTTATTTATGCAGCTCAGGAGGGTGGTCAAAGAGAAATAATAATGGAAGTAAAAGATATACTCCTCCATTAACAGATTCTAAATATAACAACAACTATATAGTGCTTATAATTTAGAAAAAAATATGGGTAAGAATTCAGAAGCAGAACTATGTACTCTGAAAATGCAATTTTCTTCATTTTAGACAGCTAAAATTCATTACAATACTTTAATGTACTTACAAAGACATTGAGCTGGCATTCCCAGGAAATGTTTTGATTGTACTCTCTGGTTTTGATAAAGCTGTACATTTTTGCTAAGAATCTGACATAGATGCTATTACAATGCAGGCCATTTCAAAATAATTTGCTTTTAAGCACTTAGGTGTCCTCTTATGGGCTATCTCTATATATAGATTAGCAAATGAAGATGTAGAAAAGGAGCACCTGGCTCCTTATCATGGAATGGATTAGGCCAGTGTGACACCAAAGAGACATTTCTTATTTTACTTTATTATTTGGCCCCAGCACTATTTCCTCCCTCCATATCCTGTATTTACAGGACAAGAAAAGAAGCAGTATTAAAGATCCAAGATTGTTAAAGATGTGAGGACAATGAATGCAAGCAGATATGGTGGGAAGGTTTTTTATCTTCTTTTTAAAATAGAATTGTTTTGCTTTTTAATATTGCAACTAGGTTTTTTTATATGGTGGATCTAGTTTTGCTTTAAGAAACCAATGTTCATGTCAATGTACATTGTGAATCCTTTCTCTAGGGTTGATTTCCCTTTGTGCAGATATAAATTTAGAATTAGTACCGAGATTAGAAATCAATGAAGTCCTGTTTACAGTGAACCCCTCAAACTATTGAGCTCAAGCCTTTGTGCTTATTAGTGTTTGCCATGACACATGTCAGCTCCTAGGGAATGTCAATGCCTCTTTTTCTTGCAATGGAAAAGAATAAATTAAAAGAATGGATCTGGAAAATCCAAAATTAAGATGCTATTTAATTAGTTATACAACAGTAAGAAATGTCAATTGAATTATATAATTTTCTAATGGTATGAAATGTTAAAGTCAGGAAGGATTTTAGAGATCATCTAGAACAGAGGTGTCCAACCTGGACAAGCAGGCTTCAGAGACACTCTTGGGTGCTGACTGAATCAAATTAAAATGCAATTGGGAAATATTTAACAAAATAAAGCAACAATAAAACATAAATAAAATTGTATTAAAAAAACTAAGTCAAGTGCAGCTTAGAGAGATCCTTATGTATAGGTCAATGGCTATATCTCTTTGAGTTTGATATCTGGATTTTAGTATGACTTCCTTATTTTACAGTTTGGGAAACTGGCAGTAAAAGGTTAGATCATTTGCTCAAGATTATATAGCTGGTTAGGGACTGAGTCAGTGAGGCTAAAACCTGGATTCCCTGGTGACCAACTTAATGCTTTACTATATTTTAATTCACATAATTGTCTTCCAAGGATATATAAATATATCCATAAAGAATACCTCAGACCTACTAATTTCAAGTATATTCAAGTGAACTTTTGTAAATATAGTCAAGAATTCAATTGATCCACTCCCCTCTGTCCCTCCATACATAAATTAATGGAATCATACATCTGGCTGAGACTTTAGAAGACACCCAGTTAATTAAAACTTTTTTAAATGAATGTAAAAATTATACATATAACTGGAAAAGAAAAATGTTAAAGAAAAAAATAAAGTCGTTCAGTTGAAACTTTTGATTTTATACTTGAACTGAGTCATAGAAAAAGTAAAGTGATTTATTTAAAGACATATGGAATTAGTCAAACTCAAGTCAAGATTTGATTTGAATTGGATTCTTCTCTAATAGCAAAGCAGCTCTGATGGAGCAAAGAGTTATTAAAAAATTTTACTTAAAAATTTCTCCTAGTACTTTGACTAATCTTTCATTTATATAGCTTCTAAATTCATAACCAGGAAGTAGTTCAGACAACAGAAGAAATTACTTCATTGATTTCCTTCTAATTTATTTCAAAATCTTTCTTCTACAAATAAATACAAATGTTAATCTTGTACGTGGTTATTAAAGATGAAGATGGTGATGGAATAATTATTTCTTAAAATGTTTCAGTGAAAATCCCCCATTAATGTGAAATTTTTGTTTAATATATAAATAAAAACAATATTATTATAATTTTATTTAGTTCAAAGATGATTTGAAGCTTTCATCCATTCCTTATGAATTAATAAAGCTCAAAAGTGAGATATGAAATGATTGTTCCTCTAAAATGTTCAATTACTTATTTGAAATGCTTGCCAATACTATGGGTAAGTGGTCTCAACAAGATATGGATGATTCATCTCAGAAAATGAATAGTCTAGACAAAGGAGTTCTACTAAATTTCTTTTTTCATCAAAAATATAGTGCTTATGCTTAAAATAGGAAGAGCAAAACAGAGAAAGAAAACCATAGGCCAATTTCCCTAATGAATATAAGTGGGAAATTTTTATCTAACAAAACTGACAAAAATCATATGATTATCTTAATAAATATAGAAAAAACTTTTGACAAAATGAAACACTAATTCCTATTAAAAATACTAGAAAACATAGGAATAAATGGAGTTTCCTTGAACTGATATGTAGTATCAAACTAAAACCAAGAGCAATCCAGATAACTACTAATTAGAGGACTGAAAACTAAAACAACTCTGAGATATTATCTAAGACCCACCAGACTGGCTAAAATGACAAAAGTTCAAAGGTCATATGTTGGAAGGGAAAAAAACAGAGATGCTAATGCACTGTTTGTGGATAACAACAATCCCATTCCTAGGTCTATTTCCTAAAGAGATCAAGGAAAGAGGAAAAGAACCTGTATGTTTCAAGATATTTATAGCAGCAATCTTTGTGGTGGCAAAGAATTGGAAATTGAGAGGATACCTATCAATTGGGGAATGACTGAATAAATTGTGGTATATGATTATGTTGGAATACTACTGTGCCATAAGAAATGATGAGTAGACTGATTAAAAAAAAGCAACCTGGAAAGAACTATTTGAGATAATGAACAGCAAAATGAGTAGAACCAGGAGAACATTATATATAGCCATAGAACTAATCCTGGAAGAATAAACTTTGAATGTTACTTCCAGAAAGTGAGCAGAAAGATAAAAGCAGAAAGACTTAATTTGTATGAACATGTTGACCTCCCTGCTGATATCCTATGTGAGTGGGGAGGGTGGGCATGGATTGGAACATGTGTGGACAGCATCTATTGTGTAGATATGAAGAAAAGTAAGCTAAACATTAAGAGATTTGTGATTCCAATTGTGTAATATAATCTTTTTTCTTTATATATAGAAATGTTTGTCTAGTTTTGTAAGCATGCGGATTAATAATAAAAAATGAGTAAAACCAAGAGCAAGCATTATCTGTAATGGGGATAAGCTGTAAGAATTTACAAAAAGATTCAGAGTGAAGCAAGGATGCCCATTATCGCTATTAATAAGTATTTTAGTAGAAATGTTAGCTATAGCAATAAAAGAGCAAAAAAGAAATCGAAGGAATTAGAACAAGCAATGAGGAAACAAAACTATCACTCTTTGTAGATGATATGATGGTATATATCTAGAGTCTAGATTCTAGACAATCAACTAAAAACTAGTTGAAATAATTAAAAATTTACAACTTGCAACTAAGTTGCAAGATATAAACAAATCCTGCATAGATTTAGCTAAATGGCTTAGAAAACTAAAAATGGCTTAGAAAACTTGAAGGCAATTTGGCAGAAACTGTATACCAGGATAAGGTCAAAATGGTACATGATTTAGATATGAAGTGTGATACAATCAAATTAGGGGAACAGTAAAATTTTACCTGTCAGATATAAGAATTTATGACCAAAGAAGAGATAGACAACATTTTGGTACATAAAAGAGATAATTCTGATTACATTAAATTAGTAGGGTTTTGCTCAAACAAAACCAATGTTGCCATGATTAGGAAGCATAAAATTGGTTAATAAGTTTGACAGCAATTATCTCTGATAAAAGCCTCATTTCTCAAATATATACAGAATGGAGTCAAATTTATAAAAAATAAGAGCCATTCCCCAGTTTATAAATGGTGAAAGGATTTGAATAGGCAATTGTCATGAAGAAATCAAAGCTATGTGTAGTCATATGAAAAGGTGCTCTAAATCACTATTGATTAGAGAAATGAAAAATTAAAACAACTTTAAGTTATCACATTCATTAGACTAACATGGCAAAAAAAAAGCAAAAAAAAAAAAAACAAAAAAAAACAAAACCACAAGTGCTGGAAGGGATGTGGGAAAATTGGGTGTGAGGGAATTGCAAACTAGATGAACCATTCTGGAGAATAAGTTGGAACTATGTCCAAAAGAGTAGTAAATCATGCGTACCTTTTTCAAAGAAAAGGGAAAAGGACATATTTGTAAAAAATATATTTATAGCTGTTATTTTTGTGTGGCAAGGAATTAGAAATAGAGAGAATGCCATCAATTGGGGAATGGTTGAATAAGTTGTGGCATATGATTGTGATGGAATGCTATTTTCCCAAAAGAAATGAACAGGATGGATTAAAAAAAAAAAACCTCGGAAGATCTTGAGAAGGCTTATAATTCGTAAAATGTGAAATGAGCAAAACCAGGGAATATCATACACAGTAAGAGCACTATTGTAAAGATCAATTGTAAAAGAAGAGGTACTCTTTTTAAAAATTTAAATTTATTTATTTTATTGTTACATTAAAATACCAGATAACTTCCTTCCTTTTTCCTACCCACATTAGAAAAGGCATTATTTGACAAAAACATATATGTATAAATGAAACTAGCTGTTGCTTATTTCTATTTATCAGTTGTTTATCTGGTGGTGGACAAGTCATTCTTCAAACAATATTTTAGTTCGCTTGGTTCTGCTTATTTTACTCTTCATAATTTCATATAGAGAACAATCTGTAATTATGCGCAGTTAGAAAATTAAGTACTCTGATCAAGACAATGACTCAAGAAAGTTCCAAAAGACTCATGATGAAAAATGCTATCCACTTTCAGAGAGGAAACTGATGAACTCTAAATGCAGATTGAAACCTATTGTTTTACTCAATTTTTCTTGTTTATTTTGTTTGTGTTTTCTTTTGCAACATGACTAATATGAAAATATGTTTTGCATGACTGTCCATGTATAATCAATATCAAAAGTCTTGCTTTCTAAAGGAAAAGGGATTAATGGAAGGAAGTGAAAGAATTTGAAACTCAAAATTTAAAAAAAATGATCATTAAAATTTATTCATATGTAATCAGGAAATATTTAACAAAATAAATACAAATATTTCTTAAAAACCAAACTTAGAAGATTTATATTAACTGATACAAAACAAATTGAGAAGAACCAGGGGAAAACTGTATAGAGTGACAGTTATAGCTGGATATAATAATCACTTGTAAATTACTTAACTGTTCTCAGCAATACAATGATACAAAATAATTCTGAAGGACTTAAGATGAAAATGCTATTCACCTCCAGAGAAAGAACTAATAAAGGCTGAATACAGAATGAAGCATGTTTTTAAAAAATTTACTTTATTTTTTATTTAATTAAAACAATTTTAGTAAAATTTCCCACATGAGTTTCACAAAGTTATGTAATCCAAATTGTCTTCCTGCATTCTTCCACCTCTAACCTGGAACTAGCAAGCAATTCAAACTGGCTTATATAAGCATTATCACATAAAACATGTTTCCATACTATTCATTATTATAAGTGAATAATCTTATAAAAACAAAACCCTAAAACATATACCCAAATAAACAAGTGATAAGTCATATGCTTCCATCTGTATTCTTACTCCAACTGTTCTTTCTTTGGAGATGAATGGCATTATTTGCACCAGTCCCATAGAATTGTTTTGGATCATTGTATTGCCATTAGTAGCAAAGCCTACCACATTTGATCATTCCATAATATTGCTGTATGATGTTTCCCTGGTTCTGCTTATTTCACTCTGCATCAATACATGTAGGTCTTTCCAGCTTTTTTCTGAAATCAAACTGTTCCTCTTCCTTATAGAATAAAAGTATTCCATCAACATCATATACCATGCTTTGTTCAGTCATTCCCCAACTGAGAGACATCCCTTTAGTTTCCAATTCTTTGCCACCACAAAGAGAGCAGCTATAAATATTTTTGTACAAGAAAGTCCTTTCCCATTTTTTATCTCTTTGAGATCCAGACCCAGTAGCAGTATTACTGTTTCTTTTTTGGTGGGTGGCTGTGTTTCTCTTAGAACATAGCTGAAGTGGAATACACTTTGCATGACTGTAGTTTTATAATTTATGTCAAATTGCTTTCCTTCGGCTACAGGAGAGGAAGAGAATTCAGCACTAAAAAATTTAAAAGATAAATGTTAAAAAATTTTTTTCTCAAGTAATGGAGAAAAAATAAAATAAGAGGGAAAATAATTACTTCCACTAAAAAAGAGAGAAAAGGGGCAGCTGGGTAGCTCAGTGGATTGAGAGCCAGGCCTAGAGATGGGAGAGGTCCTAGGTTCAAAGCCAGCCTCAGACACTTCCCAGCTGTGTGACCCTGGGCAAGTCACTTGACCCCCATTGCCCACCCTTGCCACTCTTCCACCTATGAGCCAATACACAGAAGTTAAAGGTTTAAAAAAAAAGAGAGAGAGAGAGAGAGAATGAATAGCTTCAAATAGAATGCGTTTCTATTGGAAAAAATATTTAATAGATACCTAGGCCATTTTCCAAATGTATTTTTCATATACAAAATAAAAGTTATTTGCATATTTTCCATATATTAATATTCTTTAATGCAAGGGCTTGAATTTTTCATTTGCAAGGAAATCTCTATGAATGGAGAAGACCTCTTCCTGGAGTTAAGTGTATTGAAAAACAAATATGTCACAGAATTAAATCCAGATTACTCTCTCAGCTTACCCAATGCTCTCTGGAACCCAATAAAGAAACTTCCTGAAAGTTTCATCCTGAAACTTTTATATTGATGGAAACTTTTTTCCAGATTATAGAAAGTTGTAGACATTAGAAACAGGACTTTGGGTAGAATTATTTTGTCTTATTCTTAATATTTTGAAATGTACGGCCTAGCCAAATACATATATTTGCATTGGATGGTAGTTAAAGAACCACTGAATCCTAGAGTTGAAAGAAGTCTCAGAGGTTATCTAATTCCATTTATACTTGAATTTGGATCCCAACTTACCTACCAAATGATCATCTTGCTTAAAGTTTCTAGTTAGAGGAAATCCAGTTCCCCTGAGGAGTATCATTTCACTTTTGGATAAATGTATCAGTTACATGGATTAGTGGATAAAGTGCTGGGTCTGGAATTTGGAAGACTTCTTTCTGAGTTCAAATTTGGCCTCTCACACTTACTAACTATATGACCCTAAGCAGGTCACTTGACTGTGCCTCATTTGTAAAATGATCTGGAGAAGGAATTGGCATTCATTTTCAATATCTTTGGTGTAAAAATCACAAATGGGATCAGAAAGAGTTGGGGATCACTGGAAAAATGATTGAATAATGATTATTAGGAAATTTTTTCCCTAACATTAAACTTAAATTATTTCTTGGCAACTTGCTCACATTTCTTCTAGTTCTAACTTATGAAACCAAGTGGAACAAGTCTAATCCTTTTCACATGATTAGAAAGCAGGCAAAGCAGATGACACACATTTATTCATTGCACTATATGCCAGGTTGAATGCTAAGCCCTGGAGATACAAATATAAGCAAAAAGAAAATTGTTTCTACTTTCAAGGTGCCTAATGAAGAAAGACAACATTTGGAAGGGAGCTGAAAGGTGTGATGGGGAAAGGATTAAAAAAAAAAAAGCATGATGATGAAGTGTGGAGATACAGAACACAGTTAAGAAGAGAATGAATCATGGCTAACCTGGGCTTATCCTCAAAATGGAGCCCCCTAGAAGAAACTTAGCAATGGAAGAAGGAGGCCAACATAGCAGAGAAATGATGCAGCCCCTCCACATCCTTGAAGACAGTTATGACACCCTACCTGGCTCTTCTTTTTCTCCAGGCTAAGCAACCCCAAGTCCAACTCTTCCACTAACTCACTGTATATATCCTTTATCAAATAGCTAAAGATATACCTCAGTTCCTTCATGTATAAAATCAGTGTATGGATTAGATGATTACTTAGATCATTTCTATTTATAAGATTCCATCCATTTGTTTATAAGAGGTCAATTTGATCCTTGACTATTTTTACAAAAATTCAAACTCCAAATTCAAAACAGGTAGGTATAAAGGCAATCTATATGCCTACCTCCATTATGGCTACTTTTGTAGAACCATGGGCAGATATACTTTTGGGAGACAACTAATTAAATTAAAATGTAATGGAAAAAAACATTAGTGTTGGAGTTACAGAACGTAGGTTCTGGAGCAAGGAGTTCTGCCACTAACTAGCTAGCTGTGGGCTTGGAACAAATCACTTACCCTCTCTGGGCCTCAATTTCTTAATCTACAAAGAGGAAGCTGTTCTAGGTAACCTATAAAATCCCTTCCAATTCTAACGTTTTGTTCTCTTTGAGAATGATATTACTCAATTATTATTGCTTACCTTATTATAAACAAACTTTTATCTTAAACTTTGGATTATCTTGGTCTATTTCACTAATCCATCTTCTTTGGCTAGAGAAAAGTGTCATTTCATAACTCATCAACCTTCTGGTTTCTCGCCTCTGAATGCTATACATATTATTAATATCCTTTTTAAAATGTACTATCCTGATATGCACCCAATACTCCTAATGTAGTCTAACTGGAGAGGACTATAAGAGAACTCTTTCCTCATGCTTGAATGCCAAAACTCTATCAACATGACCTATTAAGCATTTTTGGCTGCTCTTTCATACTGTTGATAAGTCTTGAAATTTGTATTCTTAAAATTCTCTGATTTTTTTTCATATGAACTGATGCCTCACCAAGTCTTCCTCATCTTTTAATTGTGAAAAAATATTTTTGAACTTGTGTATGCCTTTAATATTTTTATTCATTAAATTCTAGTTTATTAGATTATACAACATGTTAAGATATTTTAGATCCTGAGCCTACCATCTGTGTAAGCTCTTCCTTCCAACTTTGTGTCATCTATAAATTTTTATTACACATAAGTTTTTAATCTAAGTTATTGATAAAAGTGTTAATAGCACAGAGCCAAACGAAGATCCCTAGGCACTATACTAAAGAGATCAATCTAAGTTCACATTAACCCATTAATAAATATGCTTTGGATTGAGTCATTTAGCCAGTTCTAAATCTACCTGTTATCATCTAGCCCGAATCTCTCCATCTTTTCCACCAAAAAATATATTTCTCATGCATATGTGTGTTCTGTGTGAGTGTGGTTGTGGTCGGAAGTGGGTATACATATGTTTGAATATTTATTCTTTGTCTTCTCTGGCACTGAAGAAACAGTGCAAGAGCTATGTTGGTATATAGACTTTCCCTTCAAAGAAGATATTCAATGTTATTTTCTTTAAATTTCTCTTAGGTAAATGAACTAGCTAATGAAAACTGTTCTAATAATGTCGGAAGGTGTGTTGTACATTCAGTGCTAGAGATATTGCTATAGAAATAACTTATTTTAGTTAATTAGTGGTTGTATGGTATATTCTTTCTTTAGTACTATGAGTGTCCATCATTTCTTCCATGATGTGATGTCATAGTACTGATTGCAATCCTAATTATTCAGTGTATGGTTTTGAAGAGTTATCAGAGATAAGATTCTGTAAATAAATTTTGCTAGGCTGGTCCTCAATACAACTCATCACCAGAGCTGTATTCAAAGCCTTTCTGACTTGAGTGGACCGATATGAGTTTACAATCTATTTTTTTAAAAAACCCTTCCTTCTGTCTTAGAATTGATATTAAGCATCAGTTCCAAGGCAGAAGAGTGGTAAGGGCTAGGCAGTTGGGATTAAGTGACATGTCCAGAGCACGCAGAAAGCATCTGAGGCCAGATTTCAATTCAGGACCTCTTTGTCTCCAGGTTTGGCTGTCTGAGTGACCTAGATGCCCTGTGAGTTTACTATTGAATTCAAGTTTACCTTTATGATACAAGGAAATGAGGAATGGATGACAATAAATCACCCCCAAATCACAACAATTCTCCCTGGATTGAAACCTGAAGTTTGAAGTTCACAAATGTGCATCTGTGTAGTGGAGATAAATAGGGTTTAGGACAATTATTAGCAAAAAGTCCTTGCACAGAACATATACTGAAAGGAGAAAATAGCATATTCTTAATAAACTAGTAGAAAAAGCACTGGTTTTGAAGGAATAAGAGAACATGAGTTCAAGTCTGGACACTGCCATTTGCTGTCTGTATGAATTTTGGAAAGTCATTTGCCCTCTTTGGACCTGGTGATTGAACCTAAGTTCTATTCCAGCTCTAAATCTATGATCCTGATATCCCTTAGGTTAGTGATGGCAAACCTTTTAGAGATAGAGAGCTGAGCCCTGCCCCCAGCCCCACCCCTAGATTGAGTACTGTGCCCATTCCCCCAGAGACCTTGTGTTGTACCCCTCCCTGCCATACCACCGAGAGTGCTGGATGTGCCCCCTCCACCTTACCTTGCACAGGGGAGGGAGGAAGCACTCCCATTGGGCTGCTGGGCAGAGGGGCAGGTAAAGAGGGGAGTGGCTTGAGCACTCTGCTCCCCTCTAGCTCTGCCACCTGTGAGCTGCCCACCTTACCCCCTGTGCCCTCCCATTGGGCTTCTAGGCAGAGGGGTGGATGTTGTGGAAAAACATCAGGCATGGTGGACAGGGGGAGGGGAGCAGTTCTGCCACAGTCTCTCTGAATTTCTAGTAACAAACTCCTGGGGGTTGGGGAGGGCAGCTGTTTGCCCAAAGAGAGCTCTCTGTGTGCCATCTTTGGCACTAGTACCACAGGTTCACCATCAATGCCTTAGGCTCTTAACCCCAAATAGTAAGTTACTGTGATTATTGATGAATGAATGTTTATCCATGTTCTTTGCCAGCAAATATAAGCATTTATATTTCAGTTCTTTTAAACTCTTGTGGCATTTGGTCAGGATGACCAAGATAGAAATGTCAGATTCTATTTCTTCTCATCTTTTGGTGGATTCTCTCTCCCACCTCCAGTGTTACTGAGGCACATGACTTACATTTAAAAATAGGAGATAAAGGTAAGGTACTGTTAAGTTTTGAGAAGTTATATTTTCAGTATTTCCGAATTCCTGAATCCTTTTCTCTGACACAGAGGACAGGAAAGATTACTGTGCCTATGGAATCATAAGTGGTTGAGCTGTATATCAGTCTCTGTTGACTGATAGTTCTTTGAACCAAAAGCCTCATCATTTTCTATTGTTGAAGAAAAGAAAAGGCTCTATTGTGAGGACACATAATTTAGTTTCACTATAGGATGCTTATTTGCACAGAGAGGAAAATAACAAGATTTATTTGCTGAGCCTGAGTCGCTCAGGTGTGGTATAAATATAATTACAGAAAAGTATAATTGTATTTATATAACACCATGGGACTATGACATGGCAAATCTTATTTTTCAACCTGGGATAATGAATGTTTCTTAAATAATCATTCATTTCCATTGTTAATTCAATAACAAAACTCATAGAGACTGTTAAACTAAAGGGCAGTTGATTGGTAGTGATTGGTCTCACAGTGAAACAATTAACATCCTACTATTATTCCTCTAGAGATGGATTTATGGTGTCAGAGTTCTCTTGCTGTGGTGCCACACAGATGGTATGGGGACAGCACAAAATGATAAGTGTACCATTAGTCTTGCTAATGAACCTCTCATGTTTAATCCATTCTACTTTTGAAATCTTGAATCCCTAGAACATCCTGGGTATAAAATCAGGATTTACCTAGTGAGAGCACAAGGGCAGGCTGCTATTTTGTCCATTTTCATGAATTCGATGTCTAAAAAGTTAGGATCCAGCATGGAGTAGTAATCACAAGCTTCTGGTATATGAATGAAAGTATAAATTCACTTCATTATGGGTTAAATTGTTAGACCTTTGTGAAGAATAAATTCCATAATATTAATCTTTTGCTTTCCCTGGCATGTTGATGAGCCAGGTAGGTAAAGTCTCATTGGCTATAAAACATGAGAAAAAGAGGAAGATAATAGATGATGAGCCTTTTAGTAGCAGTAGAATGGTGTAATGGGTAGAGTTAGGTAGTTCCTAACATGGAGTTAGGAAAAGCTAGGTTTAAATCTCATCTTATACATAAATTATGTGACCACAGGCAAGTTATTTAATCTCTCCCAGATGTTTCCTCATTTGTAAAATGGAGATAATAACTAGCATTTACCTTAAGGGCTTGTTGTAGGATTCAGTAATATATGTAAAGTACTTTGCAACCCTTAAAATGCTAATGTAAATTATTTTTATTATTACTTACCTGTCAGAAGAAAGGAAGTATTCAGAGGGTATTCCTGGAAATTTAACCATTATTCAATGTCAATAAGGGAACAGAAAAGTAATTCAAGTAGGAAAGGAAACCACTGAAATTAGAATGTCTACAAACATAGGAGAAAAAGGAATGGACATGATAGTGGAGCTATGGAAGGGAAAATATAAGATGACTTCTCGGACCTAAACATAAAAAATTGTATAAATGGAGATTTCAAAATCCCCTTTAATCTCTCCTGCACCTCCACGTTTAGGTGGTCACGTTATTGTTATATAGTTGGCTATAACTCCTCCCTCTCTCTCTTCTTTGTGATTGTGGAGCAGGAGTGAGGTTGGGTGGAACAGGTAAATGGCAGGTCCCTTTAAAATAACTCAACAGGCACATGGCTTCATTTTTCTAAATGGCTTTCAATAAACCCTTTGAAACCATGATATTTTTAATTTTATCACTCTATATTAATTTTATTTCTTACACAATCTACATATAGTTTTTAAATGCTTGATATTAAAGCATGTAAATAGAATGATAGTAAAACTAGAGAATTACCAAAACTTCAGAATTGTATACTGTATTATGACTTAGATCACATTACGTATGGGTAGGTGTGATTTTGCAGTATGGATTTTCCCCTGCATATGAAAAGCTGCTATTTGAAAGGTTTAAAAATTTAAAAAAAAGTTCCAAGCTGTCACTGCTTAATTTCTCAGATCTCTTTGTAAATAGGGTTTGATTTACTAATCATTAGAAAATAAGATATTTTAAACACAGATTTTACCTTGATCTCAGGTCAATTAGTATATATAATTGAAAATGAGTAGAAATTCAAACACGAAGAGAAACAATTAAATTCAAATAAAAACTGTCACAACTTTGTTACATTCTCTCTGTTATATAATTCTACACTGCTTCAGTACAGATAGGTAAGTAATGGAAAGTACATTTCATTTTATGTTCCTCTGAGAAATAACTTGGGTATAGATGATAGTAGCCTAGGAGGAGAGCAGGGAACATTGGTTTCTGGTCTAGAAGAAAAAGAAATATACCCCTAATGCATTTCTGGATTTGTATATATATATACCAGTTTTTAAAAAAAATCAGCTTTACACATTTCTCTTATCGAAGGTTGTATGCACATACTCACAGATTTTGATAGACAATAGTAAAATAGATTAATAGAGAATAATGTGCATACAATTGCTTTTAAATGTGTTTGAGTCACTTGGCTTAAACATTAAGTCTCAGGGTGCTGAAAGAATTTTAAAAATATAATCCCTCAACTGCTGCCAGGAACTTCAGGCAATTAAGTACAAGGAATAGGAGCCATGTCAAAAAGTCAGTATTTTGTGACTACATTTAACTATAATCATAATAATTGACATTTATATAGCACTTGCAAAGCATTTTATATACTTTATCTCATTCAAGCCTGTAAGGTAGGCTATGGAAATAGAATTCTCCCCATTTTACAGATGAGGAAAGTGAGTTTCAAAAGGGTTAAATAACTTGCACATGATCACATAGATATCTTTGAGAAGTAGTATTTGAACTCCTATCTTCCTGGTTTCCAAGACAAAAGCTCTTATTTACTGTACCAACACAAAATTTAGAAGACAAATAAATAAAAATATGAGTTACTGAACATAGTTGATATAGCGGTTCTCTCACCTGGGTTCTGAATATAATATAAAGCCCTGAAAAGCATCTTGGGGTTACTTAAACTGAAGTTCTATGCCTATATGGACTACTTAGTAAATACTGAAATCACATAGTGATGAATTTGTTTTCAGGGTTCAGGGGTTTTTCTAGTAATTATTGTTCAGATTTATATAGCACTTTGCAAATCATCTTCCTCTCAAAAATGCTGTGGATAGGAAGCTCAAATTTTATTGTCTTTATTTTACAGATGAGGAAACCAAAACTTGGCGAATTTAATAATGATAGTTAACCTTTAATCTATCCATCCTTGGACTTGTTCTTTACCTCAAAACACTATATAAATATGAAGAAATATTCAATCAGTTTTAAGCTGTCCTAGGCCTTTCTGAACTTGAGATTCCGTGCTTCTTGATCCATGTCTTCCCATATGAGACTATTTTATTTTCTAATTTAAAAACAGTGACTCCCCCTCTTCCCCTTGTGCCTATTTCATAGTTATTTTATTCATTGTTTGAAATGAACCAACAATAAAATAGCATGAAATTAACTCTTATTCTCAGTTATAGGCTTCAATCATTTTCCAACCCAATGGTAGCTAGTCATTGGTTCTAGCCTGGATCTCTTCCACTGTCAATGAATACCACAGGTTTATAAGAATTACAAATAAGAATGTCTGGACACACTACAATATCAATATTCTTACTTCTTCTAATAGTCAGATAGGCACATATCACACTACCCCTGCCAATCAGTTATAACCATTAGCCAGTCTATTACCAAGTGTAACATCCAGTATCATGTATGACTTACAGGGAAACAGGAATAGATATCCCTAGTATGCCTTCCCCTGACTCTTTTCCACAGGAAACTTTAGTTCCTACCAGGAGGGAAAGCAGGAGGTGAGGATGGGGTTGGAGACATCACTTTTTTTCTCCTCAGAGAGATGGGATACAGGGCTAGAATTCTCTCAATTTACTCCCATAAATGTTATTATTTTAAGGAATAGAAGCTCTCACCAAAAGGGAAATTCCCTAAGTTTCAATGTAGCAAACTAATAATACAGACATTCTCAAAGTTCTTCATGTCAGCTACTTCCCAGAGTATTTCTCCCTTTGGGGGATTAATGAATGTTTAGAATATCCCATCTTCTCTCTTAAAGCTGGAAAATAGAAAAACCTAAACATATGGAAGAAACTAGATTTTACTTCTACATCTTACCTTACCAGTTCCTACCTGCCCTTCACACAGACACAGAATATTGATCTCTACCAATGAGGAAAAAGTCCTTTACCAAAAGGCTTTGGGTCTTGCATTAATTCCTCCCCAGTGCCCAAACTCTGTAGTTCTTTGCAAAGATCAACTGGGATAATTTCTAAATTTGTAACTGTACGGTATGAACACAGGCATCATGTTTTTTTTTTTTTGAGCCTTTGCTTGCTGTCTTACAATCAATGCGGTGTATCAGTTCCAAGACAGAAGAGCAGTAAGGGTGAAGCAATTGTGGTTAAGTGACTTGCCCAGGGTCACACAGCTAGGAAGTATCTGAGTTTAGATTTGAACCCAGGATCTCCAGTGTTTAGGCCTGACTCCTCAGTCCAATGAGTCACCCCATGGCATCATGCTTGAACAAGGGTGATTTTCCTGGCATCTCAGGTCTTCAGATCTTCAGTACAATTGAAACTGAAAAAAATGCATATTAGCAGTATACATAGTAGACATGATACTATATAGAGCATTTACCTGAGTGGATATCACACTGACAAACTTGCCTAACTACTTAAAGGACATGACACGAGAACATTTAGAAAGAACGTGTATATGCATATATAGCAATTAATCAGAAGTAACAAGCATGGCTAACTAACAAAGCAAAGCTTGCTAGCAGCAACAATATCAATAAACCTATATATATTTTCATATATATATATGTATATATAAAATACAATTTAACTATGAGCTGGAGAAGGAAATGGCAAACTACTCTAGTGTCTTTGCCAAGAAGACTCCAAAAGGGACCATGAAGAGTTAGACAGGACTGAAAAATGACTAGAATATAATATCCTTAAGGATACATTAATTTAAATATGCAGCAGTAAATATTTGTAATTACATGCAAAGCACAATTCCCATGGGCAATATCTAGTATTATTAGCTAGATATGTGTGTAACTATTTCTTCAGGTTTACTTGTAACATTATAGCTTAATCTAGTAACTGGTCTAATATGTTTAGTTCTCTTGTTACTGAATAATCTCTCTGCTCCTATAATTTAGATAGTAGTCACTACAGATTGATAATCAGGGTCATTATAGACATGCTTGTCCTCGCTTAGACTGACAGTCACCACAGTATATTTGTGCTCTGGGAGTTGAAACTGTATCCTGTCTCTGTGGCAGTTTGGGGCAGGTAAAGAGTTGTCTTAGAGTTCAATTGTCCTGCCCTGTAATAATACAATTTTCATCAGATACATTACTTTGTATAGCTAATAAACTGCCTCTTTTCTTTAACCTTCTTTGTGTAGTTGATTGTATCAGTTCTTTCTACCCTAATCAATAGAAAATCTTATAGAACTTTAAGATTTCTATGGGCAACAAATGGTCAGAGCGAATTGTCCTGATAAGGCCCCTTCCACCCTCTGGCAAGGTGTCCAGTCTCTCAAACTGGTAAAATCTAGCTGGACAGATGAAAGCAGTCTTTTCCTTGTTTTCCTCAGATATAGGCATCTACTATGCAATTCCAAGACTGAAAGCCTGGTATCTTGCACTAATGCCATAGTGTAATGGTCCTCTTTGGTCCTTTTTTTCAAAGTCCAGTAAGCTACAATGTTTGGGTACACCACAGTTTCAATTTTCTTTCTTCCTTCCATTATTGAACAGGCATATATTTCACTATATCTGTTAGGAGGGAATAGTCATTATCAGGAATAAACTAGAATGCTATTCACTGGTGGTTGAGACTGAGGAGACCACACTGGAATGGGAACTTGACTGACATTAGAGAAGGATCACCCTAATTTTTCAGGGGCACTACTGGATCCTAGAGCGAGAAATGTAACTTTTCTTAGAGACCTATAATTTCTGTGAGTGTAGGAGCTGGATTAAACATCCTCAGATTTTATTTACTTTGTAATATTCAATTTATATGTAATACATACATGAATATATTATACATATGTACATGTACCTATATCTCTATTTTTCTATCTTTCTATCTATACTTGTCTTTCTCATCACATGTTAAGTTACTTGAGAGTAAGGTTCTTTGTACAGTCTACCCTGCACTTGACACAGTAACTGGCAATTAATAGATAATAATAAAGGCTTGTTGATTATTTGATTAAAAAACAGTTAGGCAAAAGGGAGTGGGAAGGTTTATCTTTAATCCCTATTGAAACAAAAAAATGTCAGTGTTGTTAGATTCAATCAACTCTTAATATAAACATTACTTTTATCTTTTTTTTCAAGTTTTATACATTTCTAGTATCATGTATATGGTTATAGAGAAAGTATATAAAAACACCCCAAACAAACAAAGAAAAACAAGCTACCTACATCTATTCATATGACCTTTAAAAAATTTAAAAGTTTCAACTCTCAGAGCACATTAAAAAATTAAAATAAAAAAGATTGCATTTAAACAAATAGCTACTTTGCGAAGTGGCAAAAAGGGGGTAATTATACCTATGAACATTTGTCCTTCCCCTTTTCTTCTTCATCACCTGCTGGATGTTCTGGAAATGTTCTGGAAAAAAAAGTTCTAATACAGTATGTCTATTTGTCTGAAAATCATTGCTTTCTTTCTTATTATGCAGAGACAGAGCCATTGGAAAAGGATCATCCTTTCAAAGATGACTAACCTGTAATTAAGGCAGATCACACATTGTTTCATAAGTAGCATCTGGCATCACAAATAATTCCATTGACATGAAATCTCATAAAAAAAGTAACATCATTAGTTTGAAGACAAGACTGTCATTCTCTCCTGTTATAATGTACTGTTCTTACAAGGAAGGCACTTAAAGATGGTTTATGGTTTCCCCCAAAGAGCTGTACAGCTGTGAACATACCTTCTTGAGATCGCCTTTGTATCTGTCTCCCTATGTTAGAATGTTCTTGAACAATTAGAAAAAAGGTTGGTGACTCTGGGGCACAAAGAATGTGGTACTAATTTTCAACAGAGTACCCTTCCTAACACTTACCTTGTTGATCTATAACCACAAAGATACTTAAACAGAAGCCAATTGATTTCTAATGAAAAATATGTTTCCGCAGCTTACATGGCCCTTAAACATTATCACTTTCCCTCCAGATAATGAACTTAAATAAAAATCTTTTCCACAATTACGTCATTGATAGTTTTAAATTGATGAAAAAACCTTACTGTGAGAGAGAATATATAAAAAAGTAGTTCTTTTTTCTTCTTAGCTCATGATAGTAATAGATTTCCTCTCCAATTTAAGAGAGGATATGTCAAGAATTCTTTAATAATAATAATAATCTTTTCCATAATGTTTTCAGGTCTACAAAGTGCTTTCTTTACAGTAATCCTAAGAGACAGGTAATTATAAGTATCATTGTCCCTGTTTTAAATATGAAAAAACTGAACTTCATCTCTACCCAGATAATAAATTTTGAAGATGGGATTCAAAAGTATGTCTGCTGAGTCCAGTTATAGCATTTATTCAACTATACCACAGTATTATGTAAGTCTGTTGAGCATGTCCTTTATAAATTCAAATGCTTTGTTGAACAATAATTTTGAATTCTATGTTTAATGAAATTCATAGTAAATAGAACTTTTACTTATTTTTCAGTGGTTTATAAGGTGATAAATAGTAAAATATTCCCCAAAAGAAGGAAAATGGATAGATTTTAATCAGAAAACTTTATCCTAGCTAAGCGTTAATTGCTACAGCTGCATACTAGTGGATTATGAAGAAAAAGGAAAAATAAATTCTAAAAGTGTTCTTTCAATGGTAACATTGACTTTTTCTTTTGTCTTATAAAATCCATTTTATATTTTTTCCTATTATGAAAATAAGTTTTGTTTTATCTTCCAGAGTATGTCATTAAAAATATGGAAGTCCACCTTTAGAGTCCCTGAAGTTCACCTAGAGTCTATTATGAAGTTTCCTAAACCAATGCAGAAACTGAAACTTACTTTTTCATTTTAAATTTATATAATGGCAAGATTATGTAAGAATTTTCCAGAAGAGGACAGTGTAATAAAGTTTGATATGTCAAGGCCTAGTGCAGGTAACCAGTCCTTCATAATATTTCCTATATTTTCCAGAATGGCAGTCCTCAAAGGGCAGAATTAGAAAAAATAGGTGGAATTTACAAGGAGAGTAATTTTCATTCAACATAATGAATACTTTTATAATAATTAGTATTGTACTAAAATGCAATGTGCTATTTCAGTAGGTAGTAATGTCTTATCCCTGAATATGTTTGAACGAAGGCTGGACAACTAGTTGTCAAGAATGCTTTTTAGATCATTACTACTTTAGTTAGGTATTGGATTAGATACCCTATAAGGTCCCTTTCAACTTTAAAATTCTATTTTCTTTTTGTATCTAGTTGAGGTTTTGTCTGGGTACTTTGTGTGTTTTCTTGAATAAACACACCAACCTCAACTTCTCACCAATACTGGCTTAGTGCTCAATTAACTCTCTTTAGGATCATAAATTAGCTTGGGATAGTGTTGTTCCATACATTGTTCATTCTGGAAAATATCAAGATAGGAAATATCCTCAAATACTGGTTACCTGCACTAGTGATAATTCATAAATTGAGACAATTGCAGAAATTTGTTCTCATATTAGCTTTTTGCTTCCAACTCTTTCAGAGATGAAGAAAATCTTATCTACTTGTGTTCCCTATTTTCCCTTATAATAATTCTCCTCATATATACTGGCTCTGCAGGAAGCACCACTATGACTTGTGGTACTCTTCTGTCTTTCTACATCTTAATCATCTAGCTTTTTCTTGGAGAGACTTGTTGCAAGGTTAAAAATCCTGCAAATGTGAGAACTTCTGTGTAATGTCTGTAAACCAGCATTCCTGTTGTACTAAATCTCTAGAGGAATGCCACCAGGATGGGGATTACACCAAGAAAACAGAAGTCAAATGGATTTCTGTCTCATTATGCCTCTTTTAAACATTGTCAATGTTTGGAATTTCATTAAAAATAACTTATTCTTGATGATTTATAATCATTTCAGTCAGCAAGCATATTTATGACGTACTTATTAAATGTCATGCTAAATACTGGGGATACAAAGAAAAACAAAAATAATCTGCATCCAAGGAGCTTAGATTTAATAGAGACTTCATGCAAATAATTTGGTACATATGACATATAAACAGAGATTCAGGGAGGAAGGCATTAGTAAAAGGGAATAGTGGATAAAGTCTCTTGTAAAAGATGTGATTTGAGTTGGATGTTGCAGAAATATAGGAAAACTAAAAGATGAAGGTGAGGTGGAGAAAACTATTCTAGAAATCAGTGGTTACCAGTACAAAGGTTTTGTATGAGGAACAGTAAGTAGGAGAGGAATAAAATGTAGAAAGACTAGAAAGATAGGAAGGAGCTTTAAATGTCAACAGGGGAGTTTATATTTTATACCAGTTATACTTATTTAAGCCCCTACCTACTCCTTTACTTCTCTATATCTATAGTTTTTTAAAAATATGCCTTTTCTTCCTAGAAAGAAACCCCTCTGTGTTTCTAATAAGAAATCACAATATATAAACAATTAAAATATTTATATCCTTAATATCATTTCATATTTTTCTTTTTAAACTTATAAAACTTTATGAATCAGCAATTTCATACAACAGTGTTGCTGTAATCATTCAACTGAGATACCTGCATGGGCATAATTCAGCAGGTAATAGAGTGTGTGAGTTCTGCTTAATTGTTGAGGCTTATTGCTTTCTTTAACCCATAACAGATGCTTCTTACAATTACACTTTGGGAGATGCCTGGATAACTGGGCACCTGATTGTTTTGGAATGAAGACACATATTTTTAACATATTTTATATATTTTAACATATTTATACCATAGTTTAACATCTAATAAGCTCTAAGTAATAGGCAAGCAACAACTTGGTAATACTTCTTTGACTTATAAACAATCTTTATATACTAGTGGACATCTGGGAATAAAAACACTAGGCCAGTAAACTTATGGTCCCAGAAACTCCTTTTCCTTCCTACTCTGGACTTTTATCCATTCCTTTCTACCATCCCCACTGTGCAGGGCAGAGGTGATTGGTGGCATGAAGAGGTTGAAGCTGTGTTTCTAGGCCTTACATAATCTCTTCTACCATCCCATTTCCCTCCATTCCCAGATCCAGTTCTGTGGTTCATTCTTCCATTACTTCCTTCCCCATTGCTGGAATGTTTTCCTTCCTCACCTCCAATTCTTGAAATTCCTAGTTCCCTGCAAGAGTCAAGAACAACTTCCTATAGAGCACTTCTGTATTTTTCCTCTGTTACTACTCTACCACCTCCCAAATTACTTTGTATTTATTTTGGACACATTTGTTATTTATTTATCTATGTACACTCTGTTTCTCTCCTGTAGAATGTAAACCCATATAGAGTAGTAGCTTTCTCATTTTTGTCTTTATGTCTCCAGGGTTTAGCACTGAACCTGGAGGATTAGTAGATGCTTAATAATCTGACCATGTAACTTTCTACTCAATAAACTCCAGTGGTTCCCTATTACCTAGAAGATTAAATATAAAATCCTGTTTGATGTTCAAAGCTCTTTATAACTAGCCCATCTACTCCTGCCTTCCAGTATTCTTGCATTTTATAATTACCCCCACCCCAAATACAGTGACACTCTACAATTCAGCTGCCCCTATTGAAAATACAAAAGTCAGGAAATAATCTGCATACTTCAGTTTGTCAACCTCAGGACAAGAACCCTCTTTTACCTTAAACACTCCATTCATCCTTCCAAAAGATCATTCTTAAAATATGCCTCATATTCATTCAACTGCTGTATTTGGAACATTAAAAAAATCCAAGGGTCATTTACTTCTTCCAGGGATTGTTAACAATGCTATCTGGGGGATTTATGCTCCCTTTACCATGTTTCATGAACTGTGAGGTAGGTATTTACTATTCATCTACCTAGTCCTGTGAAACCTAAAGCAAGGTAAGAGAAATAGGGCAGGAAGTATAGCTTATATGTAGAACTTGGCAGAACAAGATTCTCTATTCAAATAGTAAATATTCAACAAGGTATGTATTGACCATATCTCCAGTAGAGATTACTTGGGAAGAAGAATGATCTTTATCTACATTCAGATGGATTCTCCAATGGTCATATATCATTTTTATTGAAAATAGCAAATGACTCTAGAAACTATAAATGCATTAGTTTCCAATATTTTTCTTGGTATTCATTCAGTTTGCACCACAACCCATTGAAAAGTTTCCTTTTGAACTTTAATATTTGATGGTAAGAAGGAAGTAGAAAAAGAGGGTATGGAAGGAATTACTTTCCTTTCATTTATC
>NC_058132.1:445188432-445207697 GCF_016433145.1 Gracilinanus agilis
TTTTGATAGATAGATTCCTAAATATTTTATATTGTCTAGGGTGATTTTAAATGGTGTTTCTCTTTCTACCTCTTGCTGCTCTAATGTGTTGGAAATATATAGAAATGCTAATGATTTATGTGCATTTATTTTGTATTCTGCAACTTTGCTAAAGTTGTTGATTATTTCTACTAGCTTTTCAATTGATTCTTTAGGATTTTTTAAGTAGACCATCATATTGTCTGCAAAGAGTGATAGCTTAGTCTCCTCCTTCCCTATTTTAATGCCTTCAATTTCTTTTTCTTCTCTAATTGCTACTGCTAGTGTCTCTAGTACAATGTTAAATAAAAGAGGTGATAATGGGCATCCTTGTTTCACTCCTGATCTTATTGGGAAGGCTTCTAATTTATCCCCATTGCATATGATGCTTATTGATGGTTTAAGATATATACTCTTTATTATTTTTAGGAAAGGTCCTTCTATTCCTATACTTTCCAGGGTTTTCAATAGGAATGGGTGTTGTATTTTGTCAAAGGCTTTTTCAGCATCTATTGAGATTATCATGTGGTTTTTGTTGGTTTGCTTGTTCATATGGTCAATTATGTGGATGGTTTTCCTAATGTTGAACCATCCTTGCATTCCTGGTATAAATCCCACCTGATCATGATGAATAACCCTCTTAATCACTCCCTGGAGTCTTTTTGCTAGTATTTTATTTAAGATTTTTGCATCTATGTTCATTAAGGAGATTGGTCTGTAATTTTCTTTCTCTGTTTTTGATCTGCCTGGCTTTGGAATCAGTACCATATTTGTGTCATAAAAGGAGTTTGGTAAGATTCCTTCTTTGCTTATTATATCAAATAATTTGTATAGTATTGGGATTAATTGTTCTTTGAATATTTGATAGAATTCACTTGTGAATCCATCAGGCCCTGGTGATTTTTTCTTAGGGAGTTCTTTAATGGCCTGTTCAATTTCTTTTTCTGATATTGGATTATTTAAGTATTCTATTTCTTCTGCTGTTAATCTAGGCAATTTATATTTTTGCAAATATTCATCTATATCACCTAGATTGTTAAATTTATTGCTATATAATTGGGCAAAATAGTTTTTAATGATTGCCTTAACTTCCTCTTCATTAGAGGTGAGGTCTCCTTTTTCATCTTTGATACTATTAATTTGGTTTTCTTCTTTCCTTTTTTAAATTAGATTAACCAATACTTTGTCTATTTTATCTGTTTTTTCAAAATACCAACTTCTGCTCTTATTTATTAATTCAACAGTTCTTTTACTTTCAATTTTATTAATTTCTCCTTTGATTTTTAGTATTTCTAATTTAGTTTTCATCTGAGGATTTCTAATTTGTTCATTTTCTAGTTTTTTTAAGTTGCATGCCCAATTCATTAACCTCTGCCCTCCATAATTTGTTAATATATGCACTCAGTTATATAAATTTTCCTCTTAGAACTGCTTTGGCTGCATCCCATAAGTTTGGGTAAGATGTCTCAACTATTATTTATTTTTAACATTCATTTAAAAATATTTTGTGTTCCAAATTCTCTTCCTCTTTTCAACTCCCCCCATCTTTTATTAAAGCAAGCAATATGATATCAGTTATACATGTGAAACCATGCAAAATATATTAATCACATTGAAAAAAACCCCAAGAAAAATAAAGTGAAAAAATGTTTCAATTGGTACAAGAATTCATCATTTATCTTTGTGTAGTTAGATAGTATTTTTCATCATTAGTGCTTTGCAATTTTCTTGGACCAATGTGTTAATTAGAGTAGCTAAGTCTTTCACAGTTGATAATTGTTACAATATTGCCGTTACTGTGTACAATATTCTGGTTCTGCTCACTTTACTTTGCTTCATTTCATATGTCTTCCCAGATTTTGCTGAAATCATACTCTTCATCATCCCAATCATATACCACAGCTAGTTCAGCTAATCTCCAATTGCCACCAAAAAAGGGTTGCTATGAAAAGTTTTGTGCATATAGGTCCTTTCCCTTCTCCTTTAAAAAAAGAATCTCTTTGTGATATAGAACTAGTACTGGTATTCCTGAGTCAAAGGTTATGCATAGTTTTAGTCTCTAGAATGGCTGGATCAATGAACAACTTTCACTATTAGGGCATTGTTTTTTTTTTTATCCAATTTTTATAATCCTATTTTTCCTTATCCCATCCAGAATTTGTCCTTTTCCTTTTCTGTTATGTTAGCCAGTCTGATAGGTATGTGAGTATTTCAGTGTTGCTTTAATTTTTGCATTTCTCTAATCAATAATGATAATTTTTTCATATCATTATAAATAGCTTTCATTTCTTCTTCTGAAAACCACTTATTCGTCTTCTTTGAACATTTATCAATTGGGAAATAACTCTTCTTTTTACAAATTTGGTTCAGTTCTATGTATATATAATCTGAGAAATGAGGCCTTGATCAGAGAAGCTTACTGTAGATTCCCCCCATCCCCAATTTTCTTCTTTTTTTCCTTCTAATTCTGGCTTCATTGTTTTTGTTTGTGCACAACTTTTTTTTTTCATTTCTCCCAATCATTTTATTTTTGTTATTTCCAGCTATTTTTTCATTACATACATGTTCAGCATTTTACCCTCCCAATAATCCCCAACTCTTTCTATCTATCTATATATCTATATATGTATGTATGTGTGTATGTATGTATGTATGTATGTATGTATCTATCTATCTATCCATCTATCTATCTCCATCTTGTTTTCTTTTAAAAAATTTCATTTAAGTATTTTTCCATGGTTACATGATTCATGTACTTTCCCTCCTCTTTTCCTTTCCCCTTCCCTCCACCCCCCGCCAGAGCCGACAAGCCATTTCACTGGGTTATATGTATATTATCACTCAGTACCTATTTCCATATTAATCATTTTTGTATAATCTTTTAAAAACCAAAAACACACATCCAATACCCATATAAACAAATGAAAAACCATTTTTTAACAATTTAAACAATGACAAAGTGGAATGGACAGTCTTAGTAGTAGTGATTTTCCCTCTCATTTGTAAGTTTTAAGCAGAGGTTAGATGACCACTTGTCATGCATGTTATAAATAGAATTTTTGGCATCATATATTAATAGATCCAGAGTTAGGAAGGGATTCAGACTCCTTCTCTTCCAACCACTGCATTTTATACATGAAAAAACTGAAGTCTGTTTTTGTTCAGCAACTTGCCTGAGGTCAGACAGGTATTCACAGGTATATAGTTTCAATATAAGTCAGTATCCTTGACACCAAGGCATGGTATCTCTTTTCTTCCAAGTATGATATTCTGTGTTACCTACTTCTCAGGTCAGATGTAAGAAAAGTTCTTTGCTGATTGAAAAAAGTTATAGAAAATAAAAACAACAAGAACTTACTACCAGCTCTATCACAGTTTAACTATTGCACTTAACCTGATCATATTTCTCATTTTTCAACATGAAAACTTTTCATTGTTCTTAATATAAGCAATGTTCATTCTTATCTCATTGTCTTTGCCTACGCAAAGAAATATGTGCAGCAATGGTTCATGTTGTTATTTAGTTGTTTCAGTCATATTTGATTTTTTTGTGACCCCAGTTGGGATTTTCTTGTGTTATGATTAAAGTTCTTAGAAACTGTATCTTAATTTATAATTATTTATTAAATTATAAAAAGCAGACCAGAGAATAAAAAGACATCCACTACGTGTGGCCAGTTACTCTCTTAGCCACCTCCACCTGTGAGCTGACTAGAACTCTGAGCCAAACTAAATGTCACCTCAGTCTTGGTTTCCAAGGAGAGAAAAGCTACTTCCTCTCCCTACTCCAATTTATGATCTTCATGACATTCCTTTCCCAAACTTCTTTGAGTGGATAACTCTGAACTCAGCCCACAGATGAGGTGAGTGTTCCAGACTCTAGGAGTCACGCGCGACACATAGAATTGCTTCATAGCAGTGCCTGTCCACTTTTCTCTTTCTGGCTCTGCCTGGGTAGTTGTTTCACTACCCAAGAAGTTTGTTTACAAGCAAATAAGAACTGGTCTCCACACTGCTTCAGCAAGGGAGAAGAAGTAAGTTTGTAACTTTAGTGTTAAAATCAACGTTTTTCTTTTCCTTTAAAATTGAAAAGATTGTTTTGGGGTCCCAAAAAGGGTACAGATTGATAGTAAATTTCTATACTTGGCAAAGATCCTGGAGTGGCTTGTCATTTTCTTCTCCAGTTCAATTTACAGAACAGGAAAATGAGTCAGAGATAATGACTTGTTTATGGTCACATATATGTGACACAGGGCTTCAGGAATTCAGGAAGATGAGTTTTCCTGATTCTAGACACAGTACTCTTCTCACAATGCCACCTCACTGCCTCTGTGTGTGTGTGTGTGTGTGTGTGTGTGTGTGTGTGTGTGTGTGTGCGTGTGCTTGTGCATGTGTGTGTGTTCACACCAGTGTGAGAGAGACAGAGAGAAAGGATTAGGTAAATACTTAAATCATTATAATACAATAATAATTATAACAATAACAATGGCTCGCATTTTTAGAATATTTTAAGGTTTGCAAAGGGTTACATTTGTAAACCTATTTTATCCCCACAACAACTCTGTAAAGTAGGTGCCATTGTCTCCATTTTATAGATGAAGAAACTATGCTACCATAGCTATAAAAGTATATATGGTAGACTTCAGGCCAAGTCTCATTCGTTTATTGCCAAAAGGAGCATCTTGGGTATTGTGCAGAAAGCTGAAAAAAAATGGTCTCAACTTTTCTCACTGTACTTAGACTCTGGAAGTACAAAAGTGAAAAAATGACTTTATACACTGCCCTCCTGAAAACAAGAAGTATCTGAGTGGGACAGAGAGGAATTATACTACAACATAAGGTCAGGGGGAAGAGGAAAGTAAATTCAAGTTATTAAGTTATTAAGAGCCTATGATATACAAGGAATTTTGTCAGGCCCTGAGGATACAAAGATAAACAAACAAAATATTGTTCCTTCTGTTAAAGAGTTTCCATTTTAATGGAGGAGGCATCCATCTAGCTAGTTCAGGACTCTGGCCCTTTCTTCTTGTTGTTGTTGTCTGTCCCAGAAACCTGTTACTCCTGATTCTGATCTCTCTTTTATTTCTAAGTTGACTTGGCATAGAAAAAGAAAGTCATTATATGTTAGAAATGGAGGAGACCATTAGCTCAACTTTCTCATGTATAGAGAGGTGATTGCCCCAAGGTCACTTAACAATTAAGTGACAGAGACAGAATTTGAATCATAATACTATCTGATTGTTTTTTGCCCATTTTTTGCTTTTAACCTTAATTTCAGTTTACTGTATACATGCCTTACTTTGAATCTGGGTCTCTTTGCTTTCAAAAAATAGCTCTGTAACTAGCCTCAAACCCTAACTCCCAACCCCTTTTCCTCTCTGCTTCATTTTTTGGTGTCTTTGATTTGGCATTGGAATGTGCTTAAGTCTATTTAACTGCAACAACTCTGCTGGGTATCTTCCTTTGGGTATATGCTAGAAATTTTGATGCTTTTTGAGATATGAAGGTACTGTTACATTTAGAGTCTTTTATATCTTTATTCAAGTCTGTATTTATCTGGATGTATATGGCTTCCACCTACACCCTACTTTTATCCCAGTTGGTCATAAAGTATTAAAATAAATATAATAAGAAACCACTTAAGTCCTATTTACAGAAACTTTAGTTTTACTTTATTGATGGAAGGTTTAAAAAAGCTTTTTTGAAAAGCAATATTGTGGTAAACTAAAAAAATTTCCATATCATTATATTAAGTTTTTTGAAATCTATTTGCCTTTTCTTTAGTGTTACTAATATACTGTATGATAGTATAGTATTTATTAATTTTTATGGCATTTTATAAGTTAACTGAGGGGCAATTTTTAAACTCCCATCATAATTAATTTCTAATCCTGTTACAGGATCTTGGTAGGTAGCTTATTTATCAAATGCTAAAAAAATCAAAGCCAATTTTCTACTTTCTCTTTAATATTTAAAATGTCATAAAAACCTCTTTCTCTTATTTTTTGAGAGTATTTAATATTTGGGATACTTTTATAACTAAGGAGAGAAGTAATAATAAAATTTCACTCAAACTCCTTTTTGCTTTAGAACTCTAGGGAGAATCAATTTGAGTAATTTATCCTTCTTTTCCTTTGTCTCCACTAAATATGTATACTCCTTATGCACAAATGAGCTTCATCAAAATTACCCCTTGCTACTTCCCAGGTTTGATGTAATTAATATTTTTGGGTCAGTATCTGCTTAAATACATAGCCTCCACCAATGACTTTGTACTAGAAAATGATACTTAATTTGCAAAGTTAGAGCAAAAATAATTTAATTAAATCTGAGTTCAATATAAATAACAAGGAATCAAAACAGATTATAAATATCTCCCCTATTAATAAAGATCTCTTCGTGTTTCCAGCAGAAGATTTCTATACAAGCATGTTTAATACATGCACGTCCCTTTCAATCAATGTTGTATTTAATGAGCATTGATAATTTCTTGGAGAACTGGACTTTCAAGACATCTGGACCAAATCTGTGGCTTTTTTTTATCTCTTTCCCCATGACAGTCTTGCTTTTGCAAGTTATTTTCATGCCTTGGCATGTCCTAGATAATTGCTATTTTTTTTCTGTCTCCCTGCCTGTGCATATGCCTTTCAAATATCTCCAACTGTCTCTTTCTATCCTGAGACTCCATTTAGGCTGTTTTAAAATCTTTGTGTTATAAGTGCCCTTACTCAATCAGAGTTCATACTCTGGGCTTTCACACAGCCTTCTGAAAAATATAGCCCAGAGAATTTCCTCAATGAGTGATGCTCTTTCCCAGTCCCAGGCATTGGGAGAATAGGAAATCTATCTGTGGCTAATAAGTCCTTTACACCTAAGTAAAACCTTGCTGAATAAGGATGTTCTGAGCTCTATTGTATCACCTCATTTTTATTTTTGGGTGAATCAACACTAAGTTGTAATACTCTGTTATAACAGAGACCATGATCTAAGTACATTTTACAATGATTTCTTGGCTATCAGTAGCAAAGGAGAGTCCTAATGTCATATTATTTTCATGTAATAGGTTCCATAACTTCTCTCCTTTAAGCATCATCTTAGTCTTTTGACTAGATTCCTGGCTTAAAGAAAAACAAGATGTGAGAAACAGACAAACTAAAGCAAAATTTTGAAAATGGGATTGCCTTTCTAGGCTTCAATTAATCAGCCTTAACTAATTATTCTTCACCAAAGCCCTTTGTAATTTTTGTGATTCATAGGTATTTTATTTTATTTTATCAATAGAAAAATATCATTGGTGCCTTACTATAGACCACTTAATAACAACACAGACTAAGCACGATATAAGTTACCTGAATTTAAAAATCAGTGAGAGCCAGCTAGATGGTTCAGTGGATAGAGACCCAGACCTGGAGATGGGAGGTCTTGGGTTAAAATATGACTTTAAACACCTCCTAGCTATGTGATCCTGGGAAAGTCATTTAACCCATATTGGTTAGCTCTCACTACTCTACTGCCTTAGAACCAATACACAGTATATTGATTCTAAGACAGAAGGTAAGGATTTTTAAAAAATCATGAAAGAGAGTTAAAATCATCTAACTTCAAACCTAAAGGTTAAAAAAAGAGAATGGGAAGCATTTTAATCCAAATTAACATCATCCAAAGCATTTATTAACAAGAACAACTAACCCAGTCTTTTGTAGTGCTTTACTTTCTTAAGCTGGTTGAAAATAAGATCTAAGTCCTTCAAGAGTTTATAAATGAAGTGTACTTTCTGCTTTTCTAAGATACCCATTAGCTATACCACCTTTGGAAAACTGTTTAGAAGATTATCTTGAATATGCAATGGTAAGCTTCTTGGGATCTGTCTTTGCCCGAGCATTTCAATTGTCTAGTTTGACCAGTGTATCCTTGTAAAAGAAACCCTCACCACCAAAATCCTTGCCATTATCAAATGGTTCAACATGATAAATGAATATGACTTTTTTAATAAAGCTGACACTAAAGAAGATATGTTGCCCAATGCTTTCCCACTGAACCCTAAAAAACACTGGACCTTTCTATCAGCCAAGCAGTTAAACCTTCTTATATATGTTCTTCTCTCTCTACTGAAGGTCAAAGCTCCTTGAAAGCAAGGACTGTCTTGCTTTTCTATTACCATACTGAATGTTTTGGAGATACAAAGTAATTAATAAATATTTCAATTAATTGAATAACTAAAAGTAGAGAATTATATTGCTTTACTCATGGTCCATTTGGTCCACCTAATTCCTGTCCTTAATCCATTTGCACTATGTTATGGTGTAAGTATGAGAGAATGGAAAATGAGATAGCAACTAGACAAGGTAATGAGAGTCAGCTAATGTTCTTGGAGTCAGGAAGACATGAGCTCAAATTCTATCAGACATTTTAGAGCTCTGTGACCCTAGCCAAATCACTTAATTTCTCTCAGCTTTAGTTTCCTCATCTTTAGAATGAGGACAACAATAGCACATATCTCACACAGTTCTGAAATTCAAATGAGATGATATATGTAAAAATTTTAAATCCTAAAGAAACCACATAAATGTTATCTATTATTAAGAAACTAATTTAATCACTAATTAAATCACTTAACTAAGAATCACATTAACTCAGAGCTTTAAGGAACTCTAGTGGCAATCTAGTCCAGCCCATGTTGGAATGGACATTTCTCTATAAAACTTCTGTGGTCATCCACCCTTTTCTTAAAGAGCTCCATTGAAGAGTAACAAGTTGTCTCCAGAAACTTCCTATTCCACTTTTGAACAGGTATAGTCAGACATTTTCCTTTTACATTCACTCTAATTCTGCTTCTTGTTGATTTTGCCTTGTGGATCAGGCCCCTCTTCCACTTTCACATAGCAGTCCTTCAAAATATTGAAGACAATTCTCATGTCCTCCAAAATATTTTCCCTTAAGATAAACATCTCCTAGATTCCTTTAACTGATCTTTTTTCAGAATGTGGGAATTGACTGTACTTGGATTTTCCCAGGCTTAGTATCAGGCTTTGCTGAACTGGAAAGAGATGGAGATGGAGAGAAAATTTGCAGGGGAGGAAAAATAAACTGCGAATGGAAGTGACTAATTAATATTCTCCTTGAGTGCAGAAGAGGAGACTGTCAGAAAGGTAATGTTTTTTTAAATTTATAGTAATGTATCTAAGGTTTGAAAAATACCAGTTGAGAAAAAAATTGCTGAATTTTAAAGAAAACCAAACCAAATCCACAATCCACCCCCTCTGGTCTTTTAATTATTTCACAAGGCCTCTCAGTAAACTAAGTTGTCTCCACAATCTTGAAGTAAGCAGAAGACAGCTTAGTAAAGCCAGGCAATTCATGAAACAACGAAGGGAAAGCATTAAATGGAAAGTCAGAGACCTATATTTTTTACCCCAATTAGAACTCAAGTCTTTCAACTTTCCATTTAGTTCTCTTTCCCTCTATCTATTTTAATTAGGTCTTTTTTTCTAATGCTCTAATTAATTCTAATTAATTACTGCTCTTACCATTTTTACTTCAGCTAATGTATAATAGATTTTGCTCTAACTCATTATTTTAACTCTGTGTGTATCTTTTTTATTCTGTGTATGTCTTTTAAATAATGCATTATTGGATTCTATTTTTAAATACATTTTATAATCCTCTTCTACTTTATGGATGAGTTCACTCATAAATATGATTGCTATTTGTGTATTTATCTCCATTCTATTATCTTATAATTTTCATTGTTTTTTCCCCATCTGTCTCTGAGTTTGTTTTGCTTCTTATTAATTCCTTTCTTTATCTACTCTCCCTTATACATATCCAAATTCTTTAATCCATTTCCTCTTATATTTATCCTTTGAGTAAATATATTTCTGTATCCAACTCTGTGTTTATGTGTATTTTCCCTTCAGAATGAAATTTAAGTATCACCTGCTCCAACCCCCCTGCCTCTTCCTTGTTGTGTAGACTTCTTTGCACCTTTTACATAGCTGCATAGGTGGACTTTGTGCACCTAATTTATATGAGATAATTTATCCTATTTTTCCTCTTCCTCACTCTTTCATTTTTCATTTAAGATCATAAAAAAAAATCATCAATCCCTATCCCTATGAATAATTAGACTCCTTCTATAACTCCTGATAATAATAGATTTCTGAGGGTCCATATATATTATTTTACTATATAATAATATTAGCATATTAATATTGCTTAGTCTTTATGATTATTTGCTCTTTTAAAAATATTTTTATCCTTCTCTTTTCTCTTCTGTTTTTTTGTCAACTTTTCTATTCAGCTCTGGCCTTTTTATCAGGAATGTTTTTAATTTTCTTATTATGTTAAAGATTCATTTATTCAATGTAATAAAAATATTTTTATAAGACTTATTTATGCTCTCTGTAGGATTGTACTGATTTTTTGTGTGTTATTTTTCTAGGGATTAGAGTAGAACTTATGTCCAAGTTGTATTTTTCTTTGAGGTTTTGCTCATAGATGTTTTGAATTAATCTCTTCTTCTGGGTTTGTGTCTTCAGTATCTGCCACCATAATAGCTTTTTGTGGTAAGATTTTTTCCCCTATTCTTTTAGTCCCCTTCTTGACTTTGAATTTTGTTAGTGTTTACTCTGTGCACTTCCAGTGAAGATGTTTGACCTGAGCTTCTGGCTTCTTTTGTCCTCCTGCTTTCAAAGATCAAACTATAAGCTTTCAGTGTTCTCAAAAGTTGTCATTCAGGGCAAGTTTTGCTCATTTTCCTCCTTTTCTGGGCTCTTTAAGGTCCTGACACAGGTTCTGGTCTTTCAGTCGGTTCCTGGTTGAGAGTTTCAGTAAACTGCTCTTGAACTCTGACAATTAGTTGAAAGTATTCAGGTTCACGGAGACTCATTACAGACTCTCCTTTGACCTGGGATTCTTGACCTTATTATTTCACTGAAGGCTCCCACTTTGGGTCAGAGGGTAGAAATAAGTTTTTACTCTGCTCTTGGGATCAGACTATACCAGTACATTTTGCTTCTGAATATTATTCTTCACTCAGTACACAGTCTGGCCCATTCTAATGCTTATGCACCTCTCTGCCCTGGATCTGTAACCTGGAATGGAGGAGTGATGACAGAACTGTCAGATGGCAACCCTTTCCTGTGCCTTGAACTGGTTCAGGGATCCCTGGGAGCTCCTTTTTGCTCATATACTGGCTGCCCTAGAGCTCAGTCTTAGTACTTTTCCCTGATGCCTCTAATGCTCCCCACTGCACATTCTCAATCCCCAATGTCAGAAGACTTCTCTGTCTATATCCCTAAGCCATTAGACTGGAAAAAATGATTCACTGATTTTTATTGGCTTTCCCAATCAGAATTAGATCTGGTGCATTTTCTAGATCTTTGATGAGGATATATGGTGGGAGAAGAACTAGTCTTCTCTTCCTTCTCTTCCTCTAATATATTGATTCCATTCTTACCCACTCCATAAGAACTGATTGTTAAACTTTCAGCATCAATTTTGAAAATTGTCCAACATTACAATTTGTCTTGATTTGTTGTTGTTGTTGTTGTTGTTGTTGTTGTTTAGATCTAAAAAAATAATGGAGAAAATGCTAATGATGCAAATTAAATTTAGAAGTATTTTATGTGTTTTCAGAGAGCTGGTTCTTAAATATTTATCAGCATATCCCTGATAATAGCTATCTTTAAGTATTAGAAGGGATATAATGTGAAAGAGGGATAAGATTTTTTCTACTTGGCCTTAGACGGTAGAATTTGGAGCAATGCTTCAAAGTTGTAGAGAGGCAGGTTTTGGTTTGATATAAGGAAAAATCTTCCTACCTAACAGTGCCTGTATCAGGTCTGAATTAGGAGGAAGTAAGATAGCTCCATTGGAAGTTTATAATTGGAAGCCAAATGATGACTTGCTGGTGATTTTATAAAGGAAATTCATGTTCAGATAAATATTTCAATAGAAAATATCTGAGGTCCTTTATAGCTCTGAAATTCTGTTAATCTTTGTTCCTATAAATCATAGAGGGAATCAAATGGGTGAGGGCAACAAATTTTTGACCCTCCACAAGTATCCAGATCTTTGCTTGGACTCATTGCTATTTTTAGGCATCAAATAAATTAGTGACCATGGAGGCAGGGATATAGAACTTTTATTTCTTTTAATGTTCAAATGCTTTAGTTAGAGCTACAAATAACACAGGCTAATCAAGCTTTTGCCCAGGACATTGACATCTAGGACAGAGTAAGAAATGTCCTTTAATTCTCCCAAAGCACTGGAAGGTCCAATAGGCATTGTTTCCTTGGTTGGCCTAACTCTGGACTGTGGCCAGATCTTTCCTAGTACTCATCTTCTCCCAGACTCTATTCATTGTATTTGGGGACCCAGGGTAAGATACTGGAAAAGGCAATATAATTTGATTGCCATGTTCAATTCCCAAATGACTCTATATTTTATTTTTTGAGGGCAGAGTCTGTCTCTTCTCCCTTAGTCTCCCTTTCTATAAATAAGTATATATTTATTAATGGACTACTATTTGTCAGGCAGAGAACAAGTTCTAGAGTCCCACAGCTGAAACTAAAATTATCTGTTCTGAATAAAATACTCAAGTGCTTGTTGATGATTATGAAAATAGTTAATAGGCTTCCTACTCTACAAATAGTACATTCCCATTCTCCTCTGTTGTAAACTCCTGAGCTCCAACATAGATTCAGAATCTTTTAAGGCATTTACACACCATTCTAATTAAAGCCCTGAACCTTATTTAGCTTTTCTATGATTAATACTTCTCATGTCCTATTGCTAGCAAACTCTTTTTTCTAATTGCTTTAATTCTTATGATTTTGAACTTTATACCAAGATGAAAATTCATTTTCTCTAATCCCTTTCCCTTTCCCTTCTTTCTATCTTTCTCCATCTCAGCTCTTGCCTTGGTCCTCTCCTCTTTTCTTTCTTTATTCTCTTTGTACTCTCTGACCAACTCCATTATTGTTAAAATAGCCTAGCTCTTTTCTTCTCACCATCCTCCAACCCATATTTTCCTATAAAGACACTACATATTTAGATATCCTCTCCAAAGCCACAGGGATGAGTGGAGTGGTCATACTCCTTGTTCCCTTTGGCTACTTCAAAGACTCCCTGATTCTGCCTATCAGCAGCCACCTATCTTCCTTTAAGGCTCATTATATCCTGTCCAGATCTTTGTTGTTGTCATCTACAGATCTTCAGGTCAGCCTCCTTTCTGCCTCAGAGGTTCAGAACTTGGGTCATAGATAGGGATGCGCTGGAGTCAGCTGGAACCAGATTGAGATGGCTGATTGTTAAAATTTTATTGTGAAGGGTTTACACTTTGGAAATAGATGAGCACTACAAACCAGGTCTTGATTTATTGTTTTGTCAGTTGTCTAGACTTAAGAAAGCGAAGGAGAAAATAATAATGGTGATTAAACTTAAAAGTATGTTGTATATATTTTCTCCCCCAGAGAGCCAGTTGTTAAACATTTAGCAATATACCCTGTCATAGTCTTCTTTCCTATTCTAATAACCACCCCTTTCAAACATCTTGAACTCCCAATTGCTTAACCTATCAAATGACTATAACCTTTTTCGCTAGACTCCCTCAAACATTCACTTAGACATAACTTAGATGTTTGAGCCTCATCTCTAATCAAATGAATTTGCCTAAGATGCTTAGAATCTTTAGTTATGAATTTACCTCCAGATTATGTATTTGCTTAAATGCATTAAAATAATGGAAAACTATACCAACACAAATAATAATACCTCACATTTGAAACAGTGTAGTTAGGTTGGAGATACAGTGTAATATAATTGATAAAGAGCTAACTTTGAAACTAGAATATCTTTGGTTAAAGTCCCACCTCAGCACACACTAGCTGGTGTGACTTTGGGCATGTCATTTCATTTCTCAGTGGTTTAGGCAACTCTAAGAATTTAAGTAGCAGATAAAGTACTCCCCTGTATTGGCTAAAAACATTTCCTTACCCAGGAATTGACTGCACTAATGAAATAACAGGTTACCATCCCTAACGTTTACAAAGAGCTTTCCTAACACAATTTAGATTTAGTTAGATAATAGACCCAAATAATGAACTTTTCAGAGTTAAGCAAGCAATTTCAAAATATCACTAACAATCAGAAGGAACTTTAGAACTCATTTAATTCATCTCTCATTTTACAAATGAAGAAACTGAGGCCTCAAAAGGTGATAGAACTTGCCTAAAGCTATATACTAGCAGATAAAAACAAAGTCTTTTGACCTGAAATCCATTGATATTGTGATTTTGTATCATAATATCAACCAATATTTCTTGAGCACCTACTATTTTCAAAGCATTGTGGTTTACTCAAAAAAAAAAAAAAACAACTATGACATGATCTCTGACCTCAAGAAATAGAAAACTGCTCTCTCCAACTTCCGGTTAAGATGGCGGCAGAGTAAGGAGCAGCTGCTCGATCTCTCCTAACCAATGCATACAAAACTCCTCAAGGGGACATAAAAACGAACCCAAACGATCAAAGAAACACCACAACAGGGTGCAGCATTGAAGGTACACAGAATTGGGGCATTTTCACGCTATAAAGGGGTGAAACAGCTCTCACTAAAACGCAAGAGGAAGAAGCTACTCCACCCCCCCCACACACACACACACCACGCACAACTCCAAGGCCAATGCACAAGACTGAAAGCAGGATTGGGGCAACCAGTAAACCACTAGCAGCCCCAGGGCTTGTACCTGAGAGCTGCCAGACGTGGGACCCCAAGTGGCTGGGGGGATGCATGGACTTTCCCCTGCGGAGCTGCCCCGGTTGTGAATCTCTAAAGCAGGGAATTTCCCCAGCAGCTTGTGTGGGTGAAAGCGCTGCCCTGGGCACGAATGAAAAGCCCTAAAGCAGGGACTTTCCCAAGCCTATGTGCTGGTGAAGGCAGGGCCCTGGGAGTGAATTGAGATCTCCAGGGCAGGATAGGACATTGAGTGAGGACCCGGTACAGACAGGAGCCAGGCTGTGGAAGCAGCCCTTGAGACTGCTGAAGGAGCTTCGGGCAGAGGGGCAGACCAGGGACTACCAACAGGCCTGACCCCAGGACAAGAAGACCAGAGCCATCGGGAGCTTAGAGAGGGCAGGCAGACCCTGAGTGTGAAGAAAAAGCTGAAAAGGGACGGGGCTAACAATGGCAACACAGAAGAAAAAGATTAGTAAGAAAAATGCTGGAAAACTCGACAACTTTTACACAGAGAAAATCCAGACCACAGAGGAGGACAAACAAATAACCAAACCTTCCCCCCCAAAAAATGAAAGCTGGTCACAAGATATTGAAGAGTTCAAACTCTTGTTTTTGTTGAGGAAGATGGAAGAAATCTGGCAAGAAAATAACAGTTTAAAAGGCAGAATTTTGCAATTGGAAAGTGAGGCAAGTCAACTGAAGACCAGAAATGACCAGACTGAAAAGGAAAACCAAAAGATTATAGCTGAAACCCAAAAGATTATAGCCGAAAACCAAAAGATTATAGCTGAAAACCAGTCCTTAAAGGCTAGAATCGAACAATTAGAAACCAATGATCTCTCAAGACAACAAGAACAAATAAAACAAAGTCAAAAGACTGATAAAATAGAAGGAAACATGAAATATCTCAATGACAAAGTGACAGACCAAGAAAACTGGTCTATAAGAGACAATTTGAGAATCATTGGTCTTCCAGAAAAGGCAGAAATTAATAGAAACCTGGACTCCATACTTAAAGAAATTATTCAGCAAAATTGCCCTGAAGTTCTACAACATGAGGGCAATATAGACATTGAAAGGATCCATAGGACACCCTCTACACTGGATCCAGATAAGACAACATCCAGAAATATAATTGCCAAATTCAAGAGCTTCCAAGTAAAAGAAAAAATCTTACAAGAAGCCAGAAAGAGACAATTCAAATATCAAGGAGCACCAATAAGGATCACACAGGATCTGGCACCCTCCACACTAAAAGACTGCAAGGCTTGGAATACAATATTCAGAAAGGCAAGAAAGCTGGGCCTTCAACCACGGATCAACTACCCATCGAAACTGACTATATACTTCCAGGGGAAAGTATGGACATTCAACAAAATTGAAGATTTCCAAGTTTTTGCACAAAAGAGACCAGGACTAAATGGAAAGTTTGATACCTAACCACAAAAACCAAGAGAAACATGAAAAGGTAAATAAGAAACAGAGGGAAAAGAAAGAAAGCTCATAATTTTTTAAAAATTGACTCTTTAAGGGCTTAAAAAAGATCTAATGATCTGTATTACTAGGTGGAGAAATGCTATGTATAATTCTCTGTAGTGAACTCTATTCACTATTATAATTTTCACTATTATAGCAACCAGAAGAATAATTCATAGGGACAGGACAGGATACTGAATGGTCTAAGATGACATGGGGGGTGGGAAAGAAGGGGGAACAGTAGGGGACACCAAGAAAAATCTGAGTAAATAAGAAAAATAGGATATTCTATTACACACAAAGAGGGCATGGGAAGGGGAGGGGATAAATACTATTATAAGAAGGAGAGGAAGAGAGCATTAAGAGGTAATAATCAAACCTTACTCTCAGTGTAATCAACCGGGAGAGGGAAGAGTGACTTTATAATCCATTTGTATAAAAAACTTTATCTAACCCTACTGAGAAAGTCAGAAGGGATAAACCAAAGGGAGCAGGGGAGTGGGGAGGTCAAAAAAGGGAGGGGAGAAGAAGGGGGAGGGAATTCATTAGGCCTTTAAAAAACAAAAATAGGGGAATAAAAAGGGAGGTGGAAGAAAGGGAAGTCAATCAAGGGAGGGGATAAGGGATACTGGCTCAGGGTAAACCACTGGTTTTAAAAAAAAGAAAATAGTGTAAGAAGAAGGGGTGGGTCTAAGGGAGGATACAAAAATGTCAGTGAATGCACAACTGACAATTTTAACTCTGAATGTGAATGGGATGAACTCACTCATAAAAAGGAAGCAAATAGAAGAGTGGATCAGAAACCATATGAGGTGGGTAGACACACACAAGTTTAAGGTTAAGGGCTTAAGTAAAATCTTTTGGGTGTCAAATGAGAAAAAGAAGGCAGGAGTGGCTATTATTATCTCTGACAAAGCCAAAGTAAAAATAGATATGATTAAAAAAGACAGGGAAGGTCATTACATCCTGAATAAAGGCAGTATAAACAATGAGGAAATAACACTGCTCAACATATATGCACCAAGTGGTATAGCATCCAAATTCATAAAGGAGAAACTGGCAGAGCTCAAGAAGGAAATGGATAGTAAAACCATAATAGTGGGAGATCTAAATATTCCTCTTTCAGATCTAGATAAATCAAACCAAAAAATAAATAAGAAAGAGGAAAGAGAGGTGAATGAAGTCCTAGAAAAATTAGATTTAATTGATATGTGGAGAAAAATAAATAGGGACAAAAAGGAATACACCTTTTCAGCTGCGCATGGTAAATTTACAAAGATTGACCATGTAATAGGGCATAGAATCATTACAAACAAATGCAAAAGAGCAGAAATAATGAATGTAACCTTCTCAGATCATAATGCAATAAAAATAATAATTAGTAGGGGCACCTGGACAGGCAAATCAAAAACCAATTGGAAATTAAACAATATGATTCTCCAAAATCAATTTGTCAAAGAAGAAATCATAGAAACCATCAACAATTTCATTGAAGAGAATGACAATGATGAGACATCCTACCAGACTCTGTGGGATGCAGCCAAGGCAGTACTCAGGGGGAAATTTATATCCTTGAGTGCATATATTAACAAATTAAGGAGGGCAGAGATTAATGAATTGGGTATGCAACTCAAAAAATTAGAAAGCAAGCAAATTAAAAACCCCCAGATGAAAACTAAATGAGAAATACTAAAAATTAAGGGAGAAATTAATAAAATTGAAAGTAAAAGAACTATTGAATTAATAAATAAGACTAGAAGCTGGTATTTTGAAAAAACAGATAAAATAGACAAAGTACTGGTCAATCTAATAAGAAAAAGGAAAGAAGAAAACCAAATTGACAGTATTAAAAATGAAAAGGGAGCCCTTACATTTAATGAAGGGGAAATTAAGGCAATCATTAAGAACTATTTTGCCCAATTATATGGCTACAAATATAACAATTTAGGAGATATGGATGAATATTTACAAAAATAAAAATTGCCTAGATTAACAGCAGAAGAAATAGAATACCTAAATAATCCCATATCAGAAATAGAAATTGAACAAGCCATCAAAGAACTCCCTAAGGAAAAATCACCAGGACCTGATGGATTCACAAGTGAATTCTATCAGACATTCAAAGAGCAACCAATCCCAATACTATACAAGTTATTTGATATGATAAGCAAAGAAGGAGTCGTACCAAATTCCTTTTATGACACAAATATGGTACTGATTCCAAAGCCAGGGAGATCAAAAACAGAGAAAAAAAAATTCAGATGCAAAAATCTTAAATAGAATATTAGCAAAGAGACTCCAGCAAGTAATTAAGAAGATCATCCATCATGATCATGTGGGATTTATACCAGGAATGCAAGGATGGTTCAACATTAGGAAAACCATCCACATAATTGACCATATAAACAGTCTAACAAACAAAAACCACATGATTATCTCAGTAGATGCTGAAAAATCCTTTGACAAAATACAGCATCCATTCCTATTGAAAACATTGGAAAGTATAGGAATAGAAGGACCCTTCCTAAAAATAATAAACACAAGCATTATATGCAATGGGGATAAATTAGAAGCCTTCCCAATAAGATCAGGAGTGAAACAGGGATGCCCATTATCACCTCTATTATTCGTCATAGTACTAGAAACACTAGCAGTTGCAATTAGAGAAGAAAAAGAAATTGAAGGTATCAAAATAGGCAATGAGGAGACTAAGCTATCACTCTTTGCAGATGATATGATGGTATACTTAAAAAGTCCTAGGGAATCAACTAAGAAGCTAGTAGAAATAATCAACAACTTTAGCAAAGTGGTAGGATACAAAATAAATGCACATAAATCATCAGCATTTCTATATATTTCCAACACATTAGAGCAGCAAGAGGTAGAAAGAGAAACACCATTTAAAATCACCCTAGACAATATAAAATACTTGGGAATCTATCTACCAAAACAAACACAGCAATTATATGAAAACAACTACAAAACACTTTCCAGACAAATAAAACTGGATCTCAGCAACTGGAAAGCCATT
>NC_058132.1:445208097-445218097 GCF_016433145.1 Gracilinanus agilis
AAAAAAAATTCAGATGCAAAAATCTTAAATAGAATATTAGCAAAGAGACTCCAGCAAGTAATTAAGAAGATCATCCATCATGATCATGTGGGATTTATACCAGGAATGCAAGGATGGTTCAACATTAGGAAAACCATCCACATAATTGACCATATCAACAGTCTAACAAACAAAAACCACATGATTATCTCAGTAGATGCTGAAAAATCCTTTGACAAAATACAGCATCCATTCCTATTGAAAACATTGGAAAGTATAGGAATAGAAGGACCCTTCCTAAAAATAATAAACACAAGCATTATATGCAATGGGGATAAATTAGAAGCCTTCCCAATAAGATCAGGAGTGAAACAGGGATGCCCATTATCACCTCTATTATTCGTCATAGTACTAGAAACACTAGCAGTTGCAATTAGAGAAGAAAAAGTAATTGAAGGTATCAAAATAGGCAATGAGGAGACTAAGCTATCACTCTTTGCAGATGATATGATGGTATACTTAAAAAGTCCTAGGGAATCAACTAAGAAGCTAGTAGAAATAATCAACAACTTTAGCAAAGTGGTAGGATACAAAATAAATGCACATAAATCATCAGCATTTCTATATATTTCCAACACATTAGAGCAGCAAGAGGTAGAAAGAGAAACACCATTTAAAATCACCCTAGACAATATAAAATACTTGGGAATCTATCTACCAAAACAAACACAGCTACTATATGAAAACAACTACAAAACACTTTCCAGACAAATAAAACTGGATCTCAGCAACTGGAAAGCCATTGATTGCTCATGGGTAGGACGAGCTAACGTAATAAAATGACCATTCTACCCAAATTAATTTACCTATTTAGTACTATACCTATCAAATTACCAAAAAACTTCTTTACTGAATTAGGAAAAACTATAACAAATTTCATTTGGAATAACAAAAGATCAAGAATACCAAGGCTAATAATGAAAAAAATGTGAAGGAAGGGGGCCTAGCAGTACCAGATATTAAACTATACTATTAAGCAGCAGTCACCAAAACAATATGGTACTGGCTAAGAGATAGAAGGGAGGATCAGTGGAATAGACTTGGGGTTAATGATGTCAGCAAGACAGTGTATGATAAACCCAAAGAGCCCAACTTTTGGGACATGAATCCACTATTTGACAAAAACTGCTGGGAAACTTGGAAAACAATATGGGAGAGATTAGGTTTAGATCAACATCTCACACCCTACACCAAGATAAATTCAGAGTGGGTGAATGACCTGAATATAAAGAGGGAAACTATAAATAAGTTAAGTGAACACAAAATAGTATACCTATCAGATCTCTGGGAAAGGAAAAATTTTAAAACCAAGCAAGAGTTAGAAAAAATTACAAAATGTAAATTAAATGGTTTTGATTATATCAAGCTAAAAAGCTTTTGTACAAACAAAAACAATGTAGTCAAAATCAGAAGGGAAACAAGAAATTGGGAAAAAAATCTTTATAACAAAAAACTCTGACAGGGGTCTAATTACTCAAATATACAAGGAGTTAAAGCAATTGTATAAAAAATCAAGCCATTCCCCAATTGAAAAATGGGCAAGAGACATGAATAGGCAATTCTCAGGTAAAGAAATCAAAAGTATCAATAAGCACATGAGGAAGTGTTCTAAATCTCTAATAATTAGAGAAATGCAAATCAAAACACCTCTGAGGTACCACCTCACACCTAGCAGATTGGCTAAAATGAAAGAAGGGGAGAGTAATGAATGCTGGTGGGGATGTGGCAAAATTGGGACATTAATGCATTGCTGGTGGAGTTGTGAACTCATCCAACCATTCTGGCTGGCAATTTGGAACTATGCTCAAAGGGCTATAAAAGAATCCCTGCCCTTTCATCCAGCCATACCATTGTTGGGTTTGTACCCCAAAGAGATCATAGATAAACAGACTTGTAAGAAAATATTTATAGCTGCACTTTTTGTAGTGGCAAAAAACTGGAAAATGAGGGGATGCCCTTCAATTGGGGAATGGCTGAACAAACTGTGGTATATGCTGGTGATGGAATACTATTGTGCTAAAAGGAATAATAAACTGGAGGAGTTCCAGGTGAACTGGAAAGACCTCCAGGAACTGATGCAGAGCGAAAGGAGCAGAGCCAGAAGAACATTGTACACAGAGACTGATATACTGTGGTAAAATCAAACGTAATGGACTTCTGTGCCAGCAGCAATGCAATGACACAAGACAGCTCTGAGGGATATATGGTAAAGATGCTACCCATATTCAGAGGAAGGACTGCAGGAGAGTAAACATAGAAGATAAACAACTGCTTGAACACATGGGTTGGGGTGGACATGATTGGGGATGTGGACTAGAAACAACCACGCCAATGCAACTAACAACAATAAGGAAATGGGCCCTGAACAAGGACACATGTTACAACCAGTGGAAATGTGTGTCGGCCATGGGGGGGGGTAGAGGGGAAAGTAGGTGTATGAAGCATGTAATCAGGTTAAAAATGAATATTAATAAATGTATAAAAATAAAAAAAAGAAATAGAAAACCTAGTTAACTTTTGTTCGTATAAAGATAGTTTAAATATTCACTGTAGTGGAAAGAGGCCTTGATTAGTTGTCAGAAGACTGGATTCTCATTTTAGCTCTGCCTCTTTCTAGTTGTCTGATTGTACTCAGGTTTCTTAGGCTCTCTGAGGCTGTTTCTTCATGTGTAAAATGTGGATAATAATCTGACCTGTTTATCTCAAAAATTATGGTGATAACCAATTAGGATAATGTATATGAAAAAGCTTTGAGAGCAAAAAAAGGATTACATGAGCATTGTTGTTATTGTTAATATTACTATTCTATATTTACAGATGACTTGTCATTATGGTGAGATATTGGTATTATAAGTTCTTTCCACATTTGATATGTTTTTTCTCTTTAGCATGTTTGCTTTCTGAAGTCCCAGCTAACAGTACTCTTTGGAATTGCCAGTGGAGAAATCACCATAAATGCTTTTCACTTTGAGTTTCTAGTTGTTTTTTAATCAAAGTCCTATACAAAGCTCAATAAAATGCTTTCTTCCTTGAACCCCTGGAAGCCTTTATGAAGACCGTGCTTAAATTTCACCAGACTTCAAAATCCTGCTGAAGCTAGCATGGTAACATCTGTTCCAGTAACAGCAAGGTAGCATTGTAAAGTGGCTTCTGCCTTCTGTCAGAGCGGCCCTATGAAGGCTGACTCCAGATCCTTGGTTTCTGCCTAGCAGCAGATTGCCATTCAATTTGGAAACAGATGAGACAATGCACAGGACAGATGATTACTGTCAACAGCTTTCAAATGAAGGGAAATATTTGAGGAAGAAAGTGATAATATTAGCTGAATGTTTATTTGAAAATTATTTAAATTAATACCATTAATATGACTAGTTTCTGCAAGAGAGATGATAATACTGTATGTGATGCCAAACAACTGGAGGGGAAAAGAAGTTCCATTTGTTTGCCTGGATGGCTTGTTTGCCTAATAAGAAAAACTAGTATTTGAACTTACATCATCATCAGCAGCAGCGGTAGAGTTTAAATAACACTTACTATGTGCCAGGCACTATGCCTTTAAGTACTTTACTAATATTATTTCATATATTCTCATAGCAGCCCTAAGAGGTAGTTTTTTGTTATCATTTTCCTTTTAAGTTTGAAGACATCAAGGTAAACAGAAGTTAAATGACTTGCTCACTATCTATTAAGTATCCGAGGTAGGATATGAACTCAGATCATCCTGATTCTAGACCAATTCTCTATCCACTGTGCAACATAAATACTTAACCTCTTTGAGAGCAGGGACTATTAAACGTCTCTCCTTGTATCCTGAGCAGCTATAAATGTTTGCTGATACATTGTTGAATTGCGATTTTCAATTGATTCCAATATTTAGAATAATTTAGAATCATTCAGTGTTGTCTATCTATTTACATAAAAGGGAAATGTTCTATAACCTAAAATACTTTCATTCATGGCTAGATGGAGAACTTGCAAGATAGTATAGTGAGTTAGTCAATTAACATTTATTAAGTGACTACTATATTCCAGGCACTGTGCTGTTTTCTTTTTGTATCTGCAGAACTCAGCACAGTGCCTGGCACAGTAGGTGGAATTGAGGGAGGGCATTCCAGGCAGGAGGGAGAGCCAGAAAAAATTCCCAAGCTGAGATATAGAGTGTCTTTTTCTTGGATTAGCAAGGAGGCCAATGTTATTGGGAAAAAGTTGGAGGTGTAAGAAAAGTAGAAAGGTGGGGGTGGCAGGGAACAAATTATGAAGGGCTTTGAATTCCTAGTATGGTAAAATGAAATGAGCACTAGGTCTGTAATTAGAAGTTGTGTATTCAAAACCTTGATCTACCATTTATTGATTTCGTAACCTTGAATATGCCTCTTTTCATTTCTGTTTTCTCACCTTTAAAATAGTGACAATTATGTTTACCTTGCCCTATCTTGCTCAATTATGGTCAGAAAATCTTCTTGTAAATGTAAACCATCAATTGCCATATAAATGTGAGATATTATCTTGAAATTTTGGTGGAAGACTTTACAACACACTTTGGTTTCTATTAATCAATGCAATTATAGAAATCATACAATGCTTATATCTGTATAACTGTTGTCATAGAGATGAAACTGAGGCACATGCCCACAAAAATGCTTTGACAATTCTAAGTACCATGTAAATAATCAAGTACTATATAAATAATTGCAATATATAAATTTTAAGTACCATATAAATATTAGCTATTAGTATTATTTTCAAGAAAGGTCCATTAGAAAATTCGTATCATTAATCATAGCAACACACATTTAAGAGAAGGGACAGGGGCAATAACAAAATAGGAAAGATAGTTTTTCAATATATGGAATTAAATAGCTTTTACATGAACAAAAATAGTGTAACTAACATAAGAAGGAAAATAATTGCCTGAGGAAAACAATCTTTATAATTAAATCTATCTGAGAAGAGTCTATTATAAAAATATTTAGGCAACACACAAACATAAAAAAACAAAAAAAGCTATTCTCCAGTGAACCGATGGGCAAAGGTTTTGAACAAACTTTTCCCAAAAGAAGAATTTCATATTGCCAGCCAAATGAGAGAATGCTCCAAATCATTAAGCAAATCAAAATAGATTTGTTGTATTTTCATATGCCACCCGGAAAATTGGCAAAGATGATAAAAATTGGAATGATCAATGTTAGAATGTTTGTGGAAAGGTGGGTATATATGTACTTTTTTGCAACTGTGACCTAATCCTACCATTCTGGGAAGCACTTTAAAATTATGTAAATAGTGTCCTAAATGTCCATCCATTTTGACCCAGAATTTTCACTGCTAGGCATTTATCTCAAGGAAATAAATGACAAAAATATAGTTCCTACATACACCAAAACATAGCAATATTTTTTGTGGTAAAAAAAGAAATGGAAACATACTCGCTGTCTGGAGAATAGCTAAATAAATTGTGGTATATGAATATAATATATGACTATTGTGCCATAAGAAACAACAAAGATGATGAATACAGAGAAGCATGGAAAGAATAACATACATTAATGAAAAATAAAGGAAGCAGAACCAGGAAAGGTATAGTTACAATAATTACTATATTGTAACCGGAAAGAACAATAAAAAATCAATTGTAATGGAATGCTGTAAAATTATACTAATAAAGTTTGCTCCAAATATGGGATGAGAAAACACTTGTCCCATCTTCTTTGCAGAAATGCTGACTTTTTTGCTATTTTGACATCAGACTTTAAAATATTTTGGTAGTTTTGCTAGATTCCCTCCCCCACTTTCAATTCTTTATTATAAGCTATGGTTCTCTGGGAGGTAGTAAGAAATTAGACAAAATGAAAAGTATAAGTGATATTAATAAAAAGATATATTAAGAAAATTTTAAAAATTATTAGATCCTGGAGGATAAAGGATTATCTAATTTTCTATATTTTTATCCCTAGCACCAAGCTTTATACTTAATGTTCACAGAATGAAAGTATGCATCTCTCACTGTCAGAGAGAGGATGTTGAGTTGGAGTACCGTTGCTCTGACCCATTTTCATCTTTCTTAGGCTATGCTACTTCTAAACTATACAGCTCTCCCTCTCTCCATTTCCACTTCCAAAGCTTTCGTAGTCACATATTTGTCAACATTCTCACAAAGTGAAAACTATTTTCCACTATATTTCCAGTTCAATTTAAACTGAAAACCCTTCCAGAGTTTGAAGAACCTTGAACATAACAACATTTTTTACAGCTAAACACATATATGTATCCATGATATGTCAAGTTTGTCTTTAGATGTGCTCTACTGTGAACTAGATAGTAGAATTTTCAAGAAAAATAGCTTATACCAATCCAAGCATTGGTTCATAGTGTCTAAATAGTCTGATACAGAAAACATACTGTGGAGATGAGTCTATTCTGTTACAGAGAAGAGGAGTTTTTCAGATGATATGGTTGAGTGGCATGTAATGAAGATAGTATATAACCTTTTTTTTTTTTTTTTTAAACCCTTAACTTCTGTGTATTGGTTCCTTGGTGGAAGAGTGGTAAGGGTGGGCAATGGGGGTCAAGTGACTTGCCCAGGGTCACACAGCTGGGAAGTGGCTGAGGCCGGATTTGAACCTAGGACCTCCCGTCTCTAGGCTTAGCTCTCAATCCACTGAGCTACCCAGTTGCCCCCAGTATATAACCTTTTGCAACAGATCTCTTCTCAACCTTTGTCTATCCCTCCCTGTGTTATGAGGACTGCTTAACTGACAGCTGTCAGATCTCAATAGTCCATATGTAACAGAAGTAAGTGAGGAGGGAAACTACTGATTGTATTGACTCAGAAGGAAAAGGAAGAGCTAGGAAATGAGAAGGATTCTGAAATTCTTATCATCTTGTGGACAGGACTGGACTTCTATATGGGTAAACTTCAAGCAGCTGCCTAGGTAAATAGGCTTGGAAAGAAGTCCCTGCCTAAAATACTTCTCCTTTTGCTTTTTGTGCCCTTTGAAGGAACAAAGCTAGTGAAAACACAATTAGAAATAAAGTTTAAAATGAAGGAGAAAAGAATGGGGAAAACAAATTCTCACGAATCTACGAAAGACCATTACCAGATTATTTCCAAGAGTAACGTTGAGAATGGAAAGGATAGAAGATGGCATATGCTGGTATTACTGGAGAATATAAAGTAAGGAAGCAGAAGAGGTTTCAGAGGAAAGCTGAAGTCACTAAATTCAAAAAATCAATTTTGTTATTTTCTTTAGGTCTAAGATTCCATCAAGGTCATTCTTTGCTTCTCATATTGTATTTTACTTGATGATTTCATAAGCTCCCATGGGTTCAATTATCATTTCTATGAAAATGATTTCCAGATCTTTATACCTCTACAGAGCTCTTAGCTTCTATTCTCCCATCACCAACTATATTTTGAACATCTCAAACTGTATGTCCTGTAAATATCTCAAACTCAATTTGTCCAAAATAGAGCTCATTATTTCCATCCCCAATTATTTTTCTTTCTGATATCCCTGCTATTTATTGTAGAAGATACCACCATTCCTCTCAGTCACTTAGACTTGCAATATTGGTGTGTCTTCCTCAGCTTTCTACCTCACCCCATATCAAATCTATTGTGAGACTTTGCTGTTCTTGACTTCAAAATATTTCTTGAATATATCTTATTCCCTCCATACACATAGGCATCACCCTAATTCAGGTTCTCATTCCATCTGCCTACATTATTCTCTCTGTTTCAAGTGTCTCCTCTTTCTAACCTATCATCCATGTCTACTCAGCTGACAAAGTGATTTTCCTAAAGCATATCTCTGATTTTCTTATTCCCTGCTTGATAAATGCATTATCTTTTTAGTATCTAAAAGATCAAATATAAGATCTTCTCTTAGGCATTAAGGGTCCCTAAGAACTTGGTTTCTTCCTATCTTTCTAGTCATATTTTACTTCCCTTTACTCACTTTATTATCCAATTACATTGGTCTTCTTATTCCTCACATGCAACATTCTGGCTTCTTATCTCTATTCCTTTTCATTGACTTTCTTCTACACCTATAATGTTCTCCCTTCTCACCTCTGCTTTTTAGTTTCCTCAAATTTGTTTAATATTTATCTTATATCCTACTGTCTGCAGGTCTTTCCTGGTCCCCAGCCCCACACTAGTATCTCCTCTCCCAGATGACCTTCCATTTACACTCTATATATCTTGTGCATACATGGTTACTTGAGTGTCATTTCACCAATTATAAATGAGCTCCATGAGGACAGTGTTTTTGCACTTCTTTAGATCTTTAGCACTTAATACAGTGCCTGGCATAAAGGAGGTACTGAATAAATGCTTAATGACTAGGTGTAGATAAGTGATATAGTGTGAGCCTTGTGTCAGGAAGATCTGATTTCATATCTGGTCTCAGAATCTTTGGGTGACCCTAAGCAAATTAGTTGATCTCTGTTTGCCTCAGTTTTCCCATCTGTAAAGTGGCTATAACAATAGTACCTACTTCCCAGGGTTGTTGTGAGGATCTAATGAAATAATAACTGTAAAACATTTTGCACTATGAGCCTGGCACATAGTAAGGACTATGTAAATATTATTTATTATTACTATTATTATGACCTAAAAGAGAATCATTAGTTAAATATACGTATTTAAATCACCTAGAGAGAATGCGAGGGACTACAGGATAGATGTACCTTCTGACCTAGATTTGGGAATAAAAAAAGTAACACATCTAGGGAACATGTGGCTGTTGTCTCACCTGAAAAAATGACTCAATTTCATTTCTTTATGTAGACCTAGGTTCATTTTTTGCTTCATAAAGGACATATGTACTTGTGTTTGTGTGAACAACAGTGTCAAAAGCTGCAGGGAAGTATTTTAGTGTTTTCCTAAAAGAAGATGAAAATACCAGATGTTAGAATTCAAAATGAAGATTCTGAATTTTAAACATCTACTTCCCTATTATTTTATTGTTTGTTTAGATAAAAAGTGAACAGTTATAAAAATTTTAATTTTCTTTTTCTTACCACATTTAGAGAAAAATATTGTAATACATCTCTTAGCCTGAATATATGTATATATATATATATACATGCACACACAAATATATATGTACATATATATGGTATAACAATATAGTTCCATATTTAATAATATGTTAAAATACTTTCTGCCTTTTTGGTCCATTCTGAAATTCTTTCATTCAATAGAGCTATGAAATTATGGATTTATTCTTTTTGTAGGTACTGTTTACTGTCCATGAAAGTTAAGTACATACATATAGGATGTCTAAATATAGAGACAGTTTACTTGAAGGCAGCCATGGAAAGATATTTCTTAGACTATTGTCCATCCTTCTTCCAGAGAGACTATAATTCCTACATTGATAGTAGTGAGAAAAGGGGCAACGAGACTGGCCACTCTGTTCTTTTCTGAGGTGGAAAGAATGCCAGGCTAGAATTACATTTACTTCTTCCCCTAAATATTGCTGGTTTAGTATTATGATTTTTTTATGTGCAAAAAGCTACTTTCCTGGCCACTATCTCTCAAAGGGGATGGTATTGTACTTTAAGCTTACACTTACCAGCTGGACTCTTTGACATCAAATGCTAGTACCGCAAAAGGCCAACACAAATAGTGAATGGCAAATACACTAATTTATCCATACAAGTATAGTATAGAAATTAGAGTCCTACAGATTAGAGTACCTCAGAAAATACATATATAGAAAGAACTTTCCCGAAAGGGAAAAGTTAGTTCTGTACCACAAAAGAATCTTTGATCACATTATGGGGATTACCACATACTTTTTAGAAATTATGGACTTCCCTTTAAGAAATCTTTAGGGAAACTAATCAGAAATCAGAAATGTGAGGATTTGGCTTTGCAAACATATTTGCTACTTCCAAAGACTTTTTTCTCTTTTCTTCTTGGAGCAGATCCTAGAGAGAGTCCCCTCCTCTCCCA
>NC_058132.1:445223097-445285180 GCF_016433145.1 Gracilinanus agilis
GTATTTAAAAGCACATTGTAAAACTGGATCCATTTTGATTAATGCTCTGAGCCTCCTTCCTCTTTGAATTTTTTCATTATAATCAGCCGTTGTTATTCACATGAGACCACATTATGTGGTGTAAAGAACCGATTCTGAAAATAGGAATAGAGGCTAAAATCAGGAAGAAAAATAAAAAAAATCTCAACATTTTTGTCCCAAGCCAAAATACTTCACAATTCTCAGAGTATGGAAGAATGTGTCTCTCTCTGCTCTAGTACTTTCCAAGAGTACTGAAACTCAATTCAATCAATTCAAATCATTTCAATACCACAAACATTTACTAAGTAACTATTATGTGGCAGGCACTATGATAAATGGTAAATGATGGGGGTACAAAATGAAAGGCCCTGCTGACAAGGAAAGATGAATGTATAACTCAGAAACAAAAAAGTTGGTTGGTACTTAATCTCTGCCATGAACCAGAATCTGTTTGTAGTGAAGTGCCAAGCTCTTTCAGATATTTCAACCAAATGTGCCTTCAACCCCCTAGGCAGATTTAGTCTGTTTTTGGAATATGAAATCTTTTATGCAAAAGCAGGTCCCTTAACAGTTTGGCTGAGTTGTGTTAAGGAAGCATCCTGCTAGAAATATGCTATTCACTCACTGTGAGGGGAGGTTACCTGCTGCTATGTTTCTTTAGGGGGATCTGGAATAGCTGAGACAGATTGCTGGTCTGCAAGGAATCCCTTTCTTCTGCCCATGTGTGTGTTTTATCATTGGCCAGCAGGTTTTTACAAATTCTACCTGCCTGAGAGCTTCCAACTGTTAAGCAACTGGTATAATGGAATAAAGATGCAGGTAACTTAGAGACCCAGACCCATGGATATGATATAGGGACAATTTGGAGACCTCATTGGAAGGGGGATTGTACTTGTGTTTTAATGCCCTATGAACTCCCAAATCAGAACTTTAATGTTCTGGCATTCCTCTAATTTATGCTAAATGGGGTTGGTCGAAAATTGTCTTTCAGAAGAAATTAGACACTGTTATTTCGAAGTTAAAAGCATTGCTGTGTATTATGTACAGCTGGTCTTGGAGCCAGGAAAACTTGGAGTCTGACTTCTAACACACATTGAATATGGGATCCTGGACTAATCACTTAATCCCTCTGCCCCAGGTAGCTCTCTAGGAGTCTAAGTTCCCTCAGTAAGCACTTTCAATTTAATCAATTCCTCTATCCATGTACTTAGGAGAAATGACTACTGACTGAGAGAATGCTGGAGGCTTGCAATGACGTGTGGAAGGAAAAGTGGCTCCTTGAAATGGTTAGGGAACTTGGAGAGGCAAGCAATAACATGAATGTCCATAGATGATCCTTAGAAGCACTGACATGTAAAGGAGCAGGACCCTAACATTCCTCCTTCACTTCCAGTGCTTACAAGCCTTGTTAAGAATGATAAGGAATCCCCTGATACCCCTCTTCCCAGATCATTCTAACTTTAATTCAGCTTCCTGGCCAAAACTCATTAATTTTTGCATATTCATTAGCCTATTTGGGGGTTTCTCAATTTTTTTCAGGATTCATTTTCCCCTCTTACAATTACTGAGGACCTCTAAAGCTTTTATTTATAGGTTTAAAATCTATTAATAATGACTATGTTAGAAATAAAAACATGATATTTTAAAGAGAATGTTTGGGGGATAAAGAGAAAGAACTGAGTCCTCCTTCTGGGACTCAGTCACTTGGGCTATCCAGTGCTTCTGAAACTGTCAGAAATTGCTCTTTCCTGAATCAGTTTGTGAGATGTGACTCTTCACAGGTGGTATAATAGGGGCAAGGGAACATTACTCCATTGGAACTATATATATTTTGCTGGGCTGTACTCTGCATGTTTTCAGTCATATATCAATTCTTCATCTGGAAGACACACTTCGGCAGTGGATTTTATATTGCATTATTGTTTCCCCTATTAGACTGAAAGCTCCTTGAAAATAGGGACTGTTTTTTTTTCTTCTCTTTTCTTTGTATCCTCAGTATTTGGCATAGTGTCTGACACATAATAGGTATTTAATAAATACTTATTGACTGACTATTCAAAGGCTCATCCATTACACTAGTCATCTTAAATGAATATGTAAACCCAAGTCTTTCAGACGCCTATAGTCCATATTTTCCCCATTTAGTCAAACTGTATATTCAAGAGTTCATAATTTGCAAAGGAATATTTCTGTTATGTTTCTACCAACTGTATTTAGATCAGTGTCATTCTTTGCCTGAGCCAAACTCCAATGAATTTCTTCATGTGGCTACTCTTGAAAGAGCATGGAGAAATAGAGCTTTTCAACTATTTTCTTTATGTATAGAAAGCTTTGGTTTTCATGACACTTGAAGAATGGTACCCATTTACTTGTACCTAACACTATTTAGCCTTTTCTTCTTCCTCCCCCCCAAAAAACCCTTTTCTCCATTATGTTCAGGCTCTGAGTTGTGATCATAGAACTGAGACAGTTGGGTCAGAAGAGGAGGAATGGTCATCAGCTACTCTCATTTGTCACCCTATACAACACTCAGAATTTCAAACATTGCTTTCAAAATAATAGAAATTTGTCCAATTCATAAAGTTCTTGGCCCTACAAGGTCTATTTCAATTAAAAAAATCAGTGAGGGGAATAATACGTCTCTGTATATTAGACTAAGNTATTTCAATTAAAAAAATCAGTGAGGGGAATAATACGTCTCTGTATATTAGACTAAGGATACGTTGATGGAATACCATGAAGTCCAGGGCTGTGCAGCTTGTCTGGGGCTAATGATTTCACTTATTAATTCTACTAACCTGAACATGAACTTCTAGATTCTAGTTCTTTTGTTCATCTGGTAGGAACAGGGACTCTCAGCTGAAGGCTTTCCCTAATTCTGAAATGCCTTTGATATACTATAACAGAATCTCAAACAATGCAGGGGGTTTCTGAAGAGACCTCACTAGTTTTTTTGTTCAGGAATTTTCACTATGATAAGCAATTTGAACATTTGGTTCTTTCAAGCTACTTGATATATAATTTTTGAACCTATTATTTTTTTACAAAAAACTTGACATAATTTTTGTCATTATTTCTTATGACACTAGCTAAGGGAAGTGGCAATTTTTAACAGTGCTAGGAGGCAACATGGAGGTGTACTTAAGTAGGTGGCAGGGGACCCAGATTCTGAGAATGACATTCTTATGACTAATCTGTAGACTTTCAGTTGAAACAATATTTGCTTTTCTTAAACTTGATCTAGGATTTTATTCTCAATAGAATATAAATTCCCTGAAGGCAGGAATTATTTTATTTAAATCTTTGTATCTCTAGAATTTAGCATAATGCCTGGCACATAGTAGATGCTTTAAAAAAAAACACCTTAATTTTGACTTACTTTGTCAGGAAATTTTCTCTGACAATGTAAGTCTCAACTGTTCCTCACAATTTCATTTTTAGAGAAACAGTGAAAAGCTCAGTGACTTTCCTAGAGTCAGAAGCAAGACTTGAAATGAGGCCTTCTTGTCTCCATTGTACCATGCTCCTCCTTTCCTCATATGTAAATGTGTACATGCATAGGTACATATTATAAGGATAAATTAAAATTTGTTTTTATCATGAATTTAATGAATACTCAAACAGATTCCCATATGCAAAGTAGAGCAGAATGAGAATTATATGCCAAAAAAAATGAATCTCTAAGTCCCTTTAAAAAATATATAATGAATTCTTCATATTGCTTTCAGAGTTGTCCTGATTATATGCATTTTCTTTAGAACTTGTTTCAGTTCTCTTTTGTGTGTTTTAAAAAAAGTTTTAATGACCCTCTTTTCTTATTTTTCTTTCTTTTTTGGGGCAATCTTATTGCTACTTCCTTTCTCCCACCCTCTCTTCCCCTTGTTGTTGTTCAATTGTTTCAGTCATTTCTAACCCTTTGTGACCCCATTTGGGGTTTTCTTGGCAAAAATACTGGAATGGTTTGCCATTTCCTTTGCCAGCTCATTTTACAGATGAGGAGTTAAGTGACTTGCCCAGAATCACCCACCTAGTTTCTAAGACCAGATTTGAAGTCAGGAAGATAAGTCCTCCTGACTCCAGACTCAGCACACTATCCACTGCACCATCTAACTGCCTTTGCTACCCTTACCCCTTCATAAAAAGAAAAATGAAATCCTTATAACAAATAGGCATAGTCTAACAAAACAGATTCACGTATTTCCCATTAACAAAACAGATTCACGTATTTCCCATTTCATAAAATGTATGTCTAAATCCCCTCTGTGTGTCCTCTCCTTTGTCTAGAGAGCTAGTTTTGTTCATCATCAATGATCCTCTAGAGTTTTTGTTGGTCTTTGATTAAAGTTGTTAAGTATTTTAAAATTATTTCTCTTTACAATGTTGGCATTATATTACAAAAATCCTCCACTGGTTCTATTTACTTTGATTTGCATCAGTGTGTACAAGTCTTCCCTGGTCTATATATCATTTCTTATAATAGTGATGGTTCATTACATTCATTTACTATTTGTCTAGTCATTCCCAAATTGATCAGCAATTCCTGTTTCCATTTCTACTACAAAAATAAATATATTTTTGATTGTATAAAACATTTCCCTTTTTTCTTTGATCTCTTTGGAGTATAGATGAGTTAAGTCACTTATCCAAGATCCACAATAAATAGCAGAGGCAGTTTTGAAACTCAGTTCGATTCCATGTCCAATGTTCTTTATATTATATTAGGCTGTCTTCTCTCACCATGAACTTGCACATTTTTGAGGTAAGAACTTTGTAAAATCCAAAGTGATATATTGATGGAAGTTCAGAAAGGCACATAATAGGGAATTAAGTTTACCAGACACTATACCCTGCCTTTTAGTTTCTAAAGAGTTAGTATTTAATTCAATTGTTTTTGTCAGGTGGGATCCAAGCAAAAAGATTTCTTGATGGGCTACAGATTTTTATTACTGATTATCAAAGAAACTTTATTTTTTAAGGCACAAGTAAATCTCATTCTTTCAACCACATACCACCCATTTAATCCCTTGTTGTATTTTTAAATAAAAGACACAATTTATGGATCAAAAAAAAGCCACTTATAATGAGTAATTCCCTGTTACGCTACAACAATGGACTATGGGGGAGAATCCCACTCCACAGTGATGACAGAAATTCCAAAGCTTATACCTTCTAATAAGCTCACTTGACTTAGGGATGTGCTGTCTTTTAGTCACTGTCAACCATTGTGATAGTGGAACTTTGAATACATTTTATTTCCCACACCAGTACTTACCGTAGTCAAGAACCCTTTGAAGTCATTTAAAGTATTTTTCCTAATTAGCTTTGATTATTTTGTTTCAGGACTTTACTGGGAAGCTGGGACTTGTTGCTAACATTTTGATAGCAATGTGGAGTGGATGCAGCTGTTTCTGATCTTCTGCATAGATGCATAGAGATTCTGATGCTTTGAAATGCAGCTATTGAGCCTGTAAGAAGCTCATCTGCCCAGTTGCAGGCAGCCACCTCTGTATTCCAGGAGTGGAGGTAGTTTTGACTCTAAAACCAGCATGGATTTTTTGGGCTGGTTACTGTTATTATTTTTTAAAAAATATAAAAAAGAAATGTTAACATTAAAAACTCCTTATACTTAAAAGCAGGTAATTTTTCTTAAGCTTGATCATTTCATCTACATGCAAAACATCTGGAGAATGTCATCATCTGTTGGGAAACTCTTCTATTTAGACTTTTTATAGGACACCCTCTGTTTTACCGGCAAACGCATTTAGTGAGTCTTTGTTTCCCTGTAAAACTACATGTGTGGTGGTGGTTGCATCCAGCAAGGACATGTGTGTGGGATTGTGTTGAGTCTTGGAACACTATAAGGCTCCTCAATACAAAAGGAAGTAATCACCTACCCAGTCAAGTGGATGAAAAATATGTACTTTCTAGATTATGACACATAGTTGGATGGACCCACTGAGTTAGTCCATCAGAAAATACATCCAACTAAGGATGAAGAGTGAGATGAACAGAGAATAAAGTTGTAGGAGGAACTTGATGAGATTGCTTTTAAGAATAATTTTCAATGAGTATAAGCTGGCCTTTGACATATACATGCACATAAGCACAAAACAATCTTTCTAATACCAATATTCTTTTTTTCTTAGAATTGATATTAAGTAACAGTTCCAAGGCAGAAGAATGGTAAGGGCTAGGCAATTGGAGTTGTGATTTGCCCAGGGTCACACAGCTAGGAAGTGTCTGATGCCAAATTTGAGCCCAGGACCATCCTTCCCCAAGCCTGGTCTTTATCCACTAAGCCAGCTAGTTGCCCTACCAGTATTCTTCTTCTTTTTTTTACACAAAACATAAAAAGCAATTTAATTTTTTTTATTTTTTGAATAGTTTTATGATTTCTATTATTCATCTTAAAAGCAGAAGAGTAACACTCCTCTTTTTCACTGAAAGAAAAGAACAATGTTAAATGAAGGTTCTTTTTAAAAAAATCACTTGGTTCTCAGCTGATTATTTTTTCAAACCCTTATCTAGTGTCTTAGAATCAATACTACATATTGGTTCCAAGAGAGTAGATGTTTAGGCAAAGGGGCTTACGTGACTCCTCAAGGTCACCCAACTAGGAAGTGTCTGAGGTCATATTTGAATCCAGGTCCCCCTCAGTCCAGGCCTAGGGTTCTAAACCAGTATTCTTCTTTAAAAAATATGTATCTATGGATCATAGGACATCATACTCTCAGGAGAATGATAACTGTGAGTTTCCCAAGGAGAAAATAAAAAATCAGTGGTATTTAAAAAGCATATTTTAGACTTTTTGCAATTTTGTGAAAGCAAGAGTATAGGACAGAAATGTCAAACATGCAACCCATCACATCAGCTGCATGTCTCGGGCAACACTTCTAAGTGTGACCATAAAAAACCCAATAAAATTTAATTTGGAAATAGTTTACAAAATAAATACAAAATACAATAAAATATAGTAAATGTTAACATATGGTTTTCTAATTCAATATGTACTCACAGGAATCCTTAGATAGCCTCTGTTTCTATTGGAACTTTACCTCATTGGCATAGAAGATGCTTTGAAGGACATACATATGGAAAGGTGGGCTGGGGATATTTTTATCTTTTCTTTTTTGAAAGCAAGGACTTTCATACACAACAAAGAAGTTAAGGAAGATGAGAACAGAGAAGAAACCACTAAATCTCCATTTATCTATCTTTTAAAAAACCTTATCTTCTATTTTAGAACTGATACTAAGTATTGGTTCCAAGGCAGAAGAGCAGTAGAGGCTAGGTAATGGGGGTTAAGTGATTTGCCCAGGGTCTCACAGCTAGGAAGTGTCAGAGGTTAGATCCGAACTCAGGACTGTCCCTAGCTGCTCCCCCTCTTGTGTTGTATTATTCTATCTGTAGGCATCTTTAAGTGGGATTTTCAGTGATGTAACTGAGTTAACAGGTGTCATAAAATTGTATGATTCTTATTATGTATTACAGTGGCCACAAATATTTAAATGTACACTATTTGAAGTTATAATTATGCAAAATATGGTAATTGTTTCTATCTCATATGCAATGCAAACCTGAATAATGTGACCACTTTACAGGATTATATTTATACTAATTCAAACCTACCTGTACTAAATTGGTACTAACCATTGGTTATTCATAACCTGGCAGTTTCTCAGCTTCAATGGGAAGTTATTTTCAGGGCAAAGCCTCTGGACAAGATAGTAAGAACTTACCATCATCTTAATAGAAGAACATTAGAATAGAATATTCTAGAATCTAGAATAGAAGAAGTAAAGAAGAAGAAAAGGCGAATAGAAGAACTGTTCTGCCAAGGAGCCCTCTAGAGTATCCTCTGTAGTTTAAATATAAATGTTTCCCTTAAGTCCAGGACCCAAGACACTGGCTCAAATGGGAATTTCTTATTATTTTTTTTTCAGAATGCTGTGACTTTTTGGTAGTATGATGCTGCTTTGTGCTTGCATATTGGCAGGAAGTTTTTCAGAATTAGCTTACCAGGAGTGTTAAGACAATATTAAGAATCATTCTTAGGTTAGTCTGGATAGATTCATGCTTAAGAAGATGGTTCAGAGTTCCCACCTGTGTCTGGCAGTAGAGGCGATTATCAGGAAAGTTTCATAACCTCTAATATCTGAAGGTAATTTAAGTATTACACAGGAAAAGGAGAAAACACACATAAACACATGTGCTTACATACTCTGTTCAAGAAACAGGAATTTCTTAATATTTCAATGATTGAATTCCACTCATTATGTATCTAAGTTTCAGTGTTAGAAAAAAGATCTTATGAATAAATGTCTTCTCATATCTGTTTAAATATTTAGTGTCATAGATTTGCTGTATGCTTTATAACTCTCAATTTTTCTTTACCACAAGCCCATAGAGATTGCTCCATTGGCATCTTCCACTTTCTTTTCTTTAGGTGGGTTACTAGAAACCCATTTTGGCTGGTTGAAGATGCTATAGATTTTTCCTTTATCTCCTACCTAACTCCTGAGAACAACCTAGAATTCTTGCTTTTTGCCATTTGAAGTAATGAACTTGTCTCATTGTAGTCTAGAGACAATGAGGTCCATAATCATGAGTCCTTGGTTGCATTTAAGCCATTGGTATCCCTATGATATTGACAACAAAGATACTATTCAAACAATTTTCTTTCCAATTCAAATCCTTAACTTGGTTTTGGGCCTTCCACAAAGTTTTTGTTTCTTGGACTCCTCTCAGTTTAAGATCTGCTCATGAGATCACATAATTTTGGATTCATCTTGATACAAAGTATTTTACATCCAGAATTCTTGCTCAGCTGCCTACTCTGCTCATATTTCAATTTCCACTGGTTGATGAGTCATGGTTCAGCAATCATAACTTTCTAAACCCTAAATTCAGAAATAAAGTCCAACAAGATTTTTGGATATTTTGTTTATATGAAAAATGGGGCAGAATATTTGAAATTAATGCTATCTCAGAAAATATAGCCTATGTGGTTGCCTTAGTAATAGTTCATTGCCTTTCCCCAGGAGAATAGTTTGCTGGAATTCTTCTTTACTATACATTTTCAGTAAAATAAATCTTTGAATACTTAGTAAATAGTAACAAATAATTCTCTCTGCCATTAAGGACAGAGTCATGAAGGCACATATTATGTTCCATTAGAATTTGTACTAAAAGAATCACATGCTTTTAAAATTGTATTTTTAACTAGAAAAGGGAACTTTGTGCCTTTGTAAGAAATGAATATCATGAATCCATTGTTAAAGGTAGCTACTGGGAATATATAATGCAAACTAATTAAACATGCTCCAATTTCCACCAGCAAACTTTATTATTTTTGGCCAGGGAGTGGTTTTAGACATTGTATGTTTGATAAATGAATAGCAAACATGACGATGAAAATCAAGTTAATTATATCTGTCCTTCAGAAGTCCTGCTCCAATAATGCTATTAAGAATTAACATTAAGACAATTCCAGAGAAGTATAAAATGTAGCAGGTTCTACCATGCTGTTAATGTGTTCAATATAGTTCAAGACAAAAATCTGTGTCCTCTCTCCAGGTGTCCACCTGAGCTAAAAATAATGGCACTCTTCATGTGTAGGACAGCCATTACATGGTGAATTCATTGGCCATGATAAACTCTGAGTCAAATTTTAAAAGAAAATATGGATTTCAATCTTAGGCACTTCCCTTCTACTTCCACAGTGTATAATATGATTGAAAAGGGTCATAAAACAATGAGCATTACATGGTTTTAAGACTATCTTATAAATAACACTTTAACTATGTACACACTAAATATGAAGTCTTTGTCTAGTGTTCCACAAATTGCTATAAGAATTGGAAGTACATCAATATTAATATTTTCATGCTGAGAATAAGACAGTGTTACAGACATTTTATCCAATTCCAAATAACTCTCATAAACCAAACCAAAACTCCAAGAGACAAATTAGGTACCAGGAATAGAGCAATTAGAGCTATCCCCGTAGGCCAAGAGAACAAGATGTCTAATAAGGTAAATAGCCTTATGAAGTGATGGCTGAGTATCTTATGCTTGCTCAAGACTTTTTTGTATTAGCCTCTATTTCCTTTTTCTTCTTCTTGCTTTCTTTTTTTAAAACTGGGTTTAATTGTCTTCTTTTAATTGATTCTGGTCCTCTCTAGGCAGGGTGTAGCTCTGGGTTTGGGACACAGGGGCATTGAACAAACGCAATGATAAAAATGAGTAGCAATCTAGAAAGAATAATAATAATGAGAAAAAGAAAGGGCATATACATGAAACAATTTATTCTTAACTATTTAAATAGTTAATAAAATGGGAAATGGACAACAGAAATGACAATGACAAATTATACATGAATTTTAACCCATATAAATCAGTTGCCTCAACAAGAAGAAAAAAGAGTCAGAAATGTCTTTAATCAGGAAATACTTTACTGCCTTGCCAAGTTGAGAGTCTCTCAAAGTCCAAAAGGCAATACTACTTTGCAATATAAGTTCTTTTATAAAATATTGTAAAATAAAATGATGGATACTTATGGATAATTTCTCCTTGTAACATGAATGATATTCTAATCCTCCTAAATTCTTCCCTTATTCCTCTCTGCCATGACCTAGAAAACTTCTTTCTGGAGATACACTCTATCTCTAGACTACTTTGTATATTGGAAGCACCCCTTTATCTCTGTAACTTCTCCCACTGAGTGGTTGATTTCTCCTAGAACAACCATTTTAAGGAGGAGACCCCAGCAAACCAAATCTTTATTCCTTTCCAGACTATAATGATGACTCATCTCTACAGGACTTTGTCATGTCCCCATGCCAGATACCTTTACTTCTTCCTTCAGTTCCTTTTTATGTATTGTTTTCTCTAAGATCCTTGGGGCAGGGATGGTTTTTCTTTCAATTTATATTCTCAATGCTTAGCAAAGTGACTTGGTTAATGTTTGCTGACTTGGTTTGAGAGAGGCAGCGAAAGACAAAACTGATTTAATGAAAACTTTGGCAAGAAAACCAACTAAGCAAAGTTACCTCAAGGACATTTGTGAATGAAAATGGAAAAAGAACAGCAAACAGAAGAAAAATGAAAAAGATCTGTGAAGAGTATCATAACAAACTGTTTTCACCATCAAGTATAACATAGGTCTTTAATATCATAGTCCTCGATATGCTAACGGGGAGATTGAAACTAAAGAGAACAAAGATAGGGTAAGCAGCTGGACTGGTACCAAGTTAGATGTGATCCAGTTATGAGGGCTTTGAGGATTATACATAAGATATCTTAAGAAGAGGCAGATACCAAGTACATGGGGGAAAAAAATCTCAGCTCTTACTGATGTAAAAACATGACTGGGAAGACATCAATAACTACTTACTTATCTGCCTCCTTTCCCATTTGTACAAAATCTTTATAAGAGATTTTTATAGAAGAATCAAGGACATCCTTGACAAAGTTACTAGGGAACAAGCAAGCTTTCATAAGTAATGTTCAACACTGGAATACATCTCTAACACTTTGCAATTCCCTGAAAAGTATAGAAGATACAAAATCCCACTGTGCATTATCGATTAATGAAAAGCATTTGATTAGATAGTTCAAAATGCTGAATTAATTTCTTTTTTCCCTAAAAAAGTTCTACTTAATTGTACATTAAAATGTACAGGTGAAAACAAAAGATAGATTGAAAGGCAACATGAACAATAGTTTACTATGTAAAAAAAAAAAAAGAGTTTGTGTGTTGTTCAGTCATGTTCAACTCTTTGTGATCCCATGGACCATAGGTATCCATGGGGTTTTCTTAGCAAGGATAATGGAGGGATTTGCTACTTCCTTCTCCAGTGGATTATTTTGTCAGGAAAAGAGAGGTTATGTGACTTGCCCATGGTCACACAGCTAGAAAGTGTCTGAGGTTGGATCTGAATTTAGGCTTAAACACTAGCCATGAAATCTGAGGCAAGTCACTTAATATTTGTCTGCCATAGTTTCCTGAAGTGTAAAATAGAGATAAGAAAAGGACCTACCTCGCAGGGTTGTTTTGAAGATCAAAAGAAGATATCTGTAAAACATTGAGCAAAGTAACTAGTACATACCAGGTGTGTGGCTCTAGGCTCATCACTCTATACTGCTTCCTAGGCATACAAAGGTTAAGTGACTTGATCAAGATCACACATTTAGTAAAAATCTGAGGCTGGATTTGAACTCAGGTTTTCCCGACCCCTGACTCAGTGCTCTTAACTGAACCACACCTGCATATGTTTAAAAAAAAGAGTACAAAGCACATTAAAATATACCTTCAAAAAGATAAAAGAAAGCAAAAGTAATGAAAACCATATGATAATATCAATAGATGCAGAAAAAGCCTTTAACAAAGTATAGCACTCATTCCTAATAAAAACACTGGAAAGTATAGGTATAAATCAATTTTTTCTTAAAACTATAAACATCTTTCTAAAACCATTGGTAAATATTATGTGTAATGAGAAGAAGCTAGAAGCCTTCACAATAAGACCAGGAGTGAAACAATAATTCCTGTTATCACCAATGTTATTTAACATAGTATTAAAAATACTTGAAGTAGCAATAAGAGAAGAAGAAATTGAAGGGATCAGAAAGGGCAAAGAGGTAATAAAACTATCTCTCTTTGCAGATGACACAATGGTATATATGAAAAACTTTAGATATTTGATTAAAAAGTTAGTTGAAACTATCAATAGCAAAGTAGGAAGATATAAAATAAAGCTACATAAATCATCATCACTTTTACATATTACTATCAAAGTCCTACAAGAAGAGATAGAAAGTTATTACATTTAAAATAAACAAATATAGAATAAAATACTTGGGAGTATACATGCCAAAACAAACCCAGGAACTACTTGAACATAATTATAAAACACTTTTTACACAGTCAAATCTAAATAATTGGAGAAATATTTGGATGGGCAGAGCCAATATAATTAAAATGACAATTTTACCTAAACTAATCCAGTTAATGCAATCCAAATTAAATTACCAAATTAGCAAAAATTATTTTATTGAGTTAGAAAATATAATAAAAAATCATTGAAATGACAAAAGATCAAGAAAATCAAAAGAACTAATGAAAAAGCTCATTAAGGAATAGGGTCTAGTAGTTCTAGTTTTTAGTTGTATTATAAAGCATTAATTATCAAAACTATCTGGGACTCAATAAGAAGTAGAAAGATAGAATACAATGAATAGCAGAAAAAAGATTATGGTAACCTCGTATTTGACAAAAACCATAAGAACTCCTCACTATTTGGTAAAAATTACTAGGTCAACTGGAAACTAATTTGCCAGAAACTAGGTATAGACCAATATCTTACACTAAGATAAAATCAAAATGGATATATATGATCAAGCAAAAAGGAGATATCAAAAGTAAATTAGAACAGGCAACATAATACTTATAAGAGATAGGGACCATTGTTGAATGCAAAATAGATAGTTTTGGGTGTATTAAATTGAAAAGGTTTTTTACAATAAAAAAAATGTCAAGATTTTTGGGGAAAATTTTTTATAGATTGCCTTTCATATAGAGTTCTCATATCTAAAATATGTAAAAATATATAAAGAACTTTGTCCAGTTCATAAGATTGAGTTATTCATGTAACATTAGGATAATAAATGATGTCAATAAGGAGGATACTGTGGTAATATACTTTGCTAGATATCCACAAATTATTCACAGTTTCCCTCCCTAGGGCTCAGTGCACAAACTGGTCTGGAAATCTTTCTTACAAAAACTTATAACTTTTATTTATATATATATTAAAGGTTAAGGATATATAAAAGGGTTCCTTAACACTAAAGGAGTTAAATCACTCCACCCAACCAAATTTCATTGCAAGATGTAGTCTTTGAATCTCAGGAATTCACCTGAGCTATATACTATGTCTCCTTAACCCTTACTAAGATCCCCAACTATCTGTGCTAAGCTAACTAAATCTTTAATTATCTATTATTTAAAGTAATCTCCAAATTCAGAAATATAGTGAGCAAAATGGCTGAGCTCATTACAGCTGAGTGTGATTTTAAAGGTTTCCCTCAGAGTCTAAGGCAAACATGGTTTTCTGGTCTTTCTCCTTTAACACAACAGCTTTCACAGAAGCAGATCTAACAAGTTTTTCTTCCTGATGTTTCTCTCAGTGAGGAAAGTGAAAAACCCTCAATAGGTTTTAAGAGTTCTCTTTCTTTCCTGTCACAAGCAGAGCTATGGTCAGAGAGAGAAGAACAGAACAGCTGATCCTGTCACAGCCAAGGATCAACCAACTGTCACCAGAACTCATTCTGCCCTACCCCCTTCCAATTCCAAACTCATGCATAGAATTCCTTCTGCCTCAGCCACTCTCCTTCTCAGACACTTAAAACACAACTTTAAGGTTCTTTAACCTTATCAAAACTTTATCAATATACATTTCTTATTGTCGGGAGCTACTAAGAGAAATTAGAATCTCAAGTAGATATTTTTATCTGGACCCCCTCAAAAGATCAATACAGACCGGCAGAGCTGTGTATTGTCTTTCCACCCTATTTACAGGATGGGACAGGTGTGGGATATCTAAGATAAAAATCTAAGATTCCTCTTTTGATTCCTTTCATAATTCTCACCTTCCTTCAAAATACAATATAGTCTTATTAAAAAAGCTTTGGGCTCTCAGCACTCCAGCAGGAGGGGGGCTAACTCTGTTCCCCTTTACCAGAGAACACAGATGGCTGGTAAAGCCAAGGCCGAACCCTTGGCAGGGCATTTTGCCCAGAATTAAAGTAAAATAATGAGGCTCAAAAAATTGTTTAATACCATCAAGGCCGAGAAACTGACAGGGCTTTCCGACCTAACGGAGATGTCCCAGGCTCCACTTAAAGATAACACATGTAGTTGATATTTTAGCATAGGCTTCTAAGGCTTTTGTTTTGACTATAGTAAAAATCTTGCTCTCTGTAACTGTGGGAAACTTTCTTGGGCTTTTGGGGGAAAGGGATCTTTAATTTCCTTTATAATAAAGTGGCTACTTCAGTATTTCTTGAAGTACAATGAGCTAACAAGCTGTGCTTCCAATCTGTTTCATTCTTTGCATCCGACGACCACCCAGGCCACTCAGATTAGTCTCTGGTTATAGAGTATTGATCTCTATACTTATTTCATCTATATTCCCCAATTGATAAATGGGAAAAAGATATGAGCAGACAATTTTTGGATGATGAAATGAAAGCCATATATAGCTATATGAAAAAAATGCTCTAAATAGGGATTAGAAAAATGAAAACTAAAACAATTCTGGAATGTCATTTCACACCCATCAGATTGACTAAAAGGATAAAAGGGCAAAATGACAAATATTGGAAGGTGGAAAAATGGAGACACTAATACACTGTTGGTGGGGCTGTAAGCTGATCCAACCATTTTGGAGAGCAATTTGGAATTACACCTAGTGAATTATTAAAATGTGTGTATACACTTCCCAAGAAAATCAGAGAAAAAAGGAAAAGAACTCATGTTAAAAAAGTTATGGCAGCTCTCTTTATGGTGGCAAAGAATTGGAAATTGAGGAGATACCTATCAATTGGAGAATGACTAAACAAATTATGTTATATAATTGTGTTGGAATACTACTGCACCATAAGAAGAGATGAGCAGGCTAATTAAAAAATTGGAAAGACTTACATAGGATAATGAACAGTATAATGAATAGAATCAAAAGAACATTATACACAGCTACAGAATTAATTCAAGAAGAGATAAATTGTGAATATTACCTCTAAAGAGTAAACTGAAAAGTGAAAACATAAAAGACTTATTTTGTATGAACATGTCAGTCTTGAGGATGATGCCTTCTATGATGCAGGGAAAGTGGGGAGGAACTAGAACACTGTGGGTGGGATTGATTGTATGTAGATACAAATAAAAGTAAGCCAAACATATAAGAGCTTTGTGATTTCATTTATGTACAAATCTTCTTTTACTGTGTATATGGAAATACTTTTAAAAATTAGTTTTGTAAAATTTGGAATTAAAAAAAGACTACAGAAACAATTCTTTTCAAACCTCTGGTCATAAGTATTGGGTGAGGCATGAAACCATATATTTACCACTGTGATGGAGGCAATCCAGGATTAGAGACCATTTTGAAATGAGATTCCCTATGGATAAAAAGGTCCTCCAGATGTTGTAGGCTGTGAATGGCTTTGTATTGACCACATCAAGCATCAGAACATTATAGAGATATAGACATTGGCAACTACTCAGAATTTGAACTGACACTTTCTACATAGGAAAGACCAGTTGGATGAAGAATGTTTATCCCCTAGGTCATGATAAGCCTTGTTTATCCTATATATCTGGGATGGACAAATATCACAGATGGAAAAATAGTTAGGATTCCTTTCAGAAAGTTATGAAATATATTTATTGATCCCAGATTTCACACAGAAACAAAGGGGCATCCATCTTTTTAATACATTCCACTGGAACTGTTATATGGAGAAGAGAAAGGAATAGGCATTTATTATTAAGCACCTAGTATATGCCAGGTACTTTGCTAAGTGTTTTATAGCTACCTTATTTGATCCTTACAACAGACCTGGGAAGATGATACTATTGTCATCTCCATTTTACACTTCAGGAAACTGAGGCAGATAGACATTAAATGACTCATCTAGGGTTGTATAGCTAGTGTTTGAAACCAAATTTGAACTTAGATCTTTTTGAATTCAGGTACAGTACTCTAACCACTGACAGCAAGACAAGGAATCCAACAGTCCCTGAAAAACTGAAAAAAATCTCACAAATAGCAGTAGAGAGGAGTAAAGTGTGAACAGGCTGTGACATACATTCAATGAAGAGCTTTAGAGAAAATTAGGAGTAAAAGCTGTAATAAAGTAAATATGAGATGGAAAGAGAAAAGATTGCTTGGTCATTTGGTAAGACTGAGAGATGATGGGAAGTCAGCCTGAGTGTTGCCCTGATAAAAACTCAACTTCAGGAAAAAAGGAGGAAGACTTCCAACATAAAGAAGAATGTCTTGCTAGCCAGTTTATACAGTTGACAGAGTACTGGACTTGGTGTCATGGAGGTCTGCATTTGAATCTTACCTCAGACACTGGTTGCATGCACCTGGGCAAGTCTCTTAAATTCTCTCAGCCTCAGTTTCTTCATCTGTAAAATAAGGATGATAAGAAGAGTGCCTGCTTCACAGGGTTGTTATAAGAGTCAAAGGAGAAAACATAGAGATGCTATAAAATGCCAGCTATTATTACATGGAGTAGGTTGACTCCCTGTGAAAAACTTATGGGAAATCATTGTGTCATTAAAGCGAGCAACTTATTAAGATGAGAGATATATATGAGTAACTGAATAGCCCTCAGATAAATGGTGAACTAGCTTAGTAAGGGTCCGAGAGATCTGCAATCTGTTTTAAGTAGGGCTTTAGAATTCCTGACCTATTTGAAAAGTGGTGACCCTCTGCTGCCCTGAATCAGCAAGGGAAAGAGCCAGAATAATGACAAGATATCTCAAAATCTGGTTCTGGAGTCCTGGCAGGGAAGGTGGGGAGGGCTGAAGGGACTGCTTGTGATAGAAGAGCTTGTCGGTGTTGTAGGGTGCTCCCTGTTGCCGGATGGATCGGGGAAGAATTGAGCCACTTCTCTGTGAAATCTCTCTGGAAGGAATCACGTGAGCTGTGTGAAGTGGCAAGCTTGTCTCCACAGAATATCATCCAGGTGCTTATCCCAAGACACAGTGATTACAATGCAGCCATCTGAAAGGACAGCAATTGATGTTTCCTAAGGATTTAGTTTGGCAGACAGTTGCGAGGCTGTTTCTTTGGGGATTGGATTTCTGCCAGAAATGCTTGGCTGGCATTAATTACAGAGCACCTGAACTTAAATCCATCATCTGTTCTGCTGTACAGAAACTAGAACACTCAAGTGAACAGTTTACATTCTTCTTAAACATCTCCGCTATTGGGGAGGGGGCAGGGAATACAGTGAGAGTGGAGGTGGAAATCATTTTATTTGGTTAGGACTATTTTCTTTTGTAGAAAGTGGAAAATAGGTGCCAAGTTCTCTTCTGCCTCCAGGCCTAGAGAGATCAGAATATTTGCCACAAGAGGAAAAGAAAACAGAGAAGGCATCAGCAGCAATGCTATTAACTTTCCTAGAACCTATGTAGCCCTGAAACAGATGTTAATTGCTAAACAGTGCAGATCAAAACCTCAGAATGGCTTAATCACTGCTTGGGCTTTTGCTGATTGCTTGTTAATGGCTTCTGCAGTTGCTTCAGAGACTGAATATTTGTTAAAATGGGTGTTCTGTGTTTGCTTTTCCAAACACTGACTTTACCCCTTTATATAAGGCACTTCTCCTGGGATATTACCTCTTTCCAAGACAATGTTAAAAACAGTGCAGGCTGCTAACTTCCGTTCTCATAAAATGTGACATTATTTGCTGAAACATTTCACAACTTTAGGCATATGACTATGGCTTGTAGCCGCAAGGTCACTTGGACTGGGTCTACATAGGCAAAGAGAAATGGAGGATTTGACTATTTAGCTGAACATTTTGGGTTAAGAAGACAATACAGGGCAGTGAAAAGGCCCCTGAATATTCTCACTGAACATTCTCAGCCACATGAACTGACCTTGAGAAAGTCACTTCATCTTAATACACTGTTGGTGGAGCTGTGAACTGATAGAACCATTCTGAAGAGCAATGTGGAGCCATGCCCAAAGGGCTGTACAACTGTGCATACCCTTTGACTCAGCAATACCACTACTAGGGCTATATCCTTAAGGGGGTTAAAGATAGGGGAAAGAACCTACCTGCACAAAAATATTTATAGCTGCTCTTTTTTGTGGTGGCAAAGAACTGGAAACTGAAGGGATGTCCATCATTTAGGGAGTGATTGAACAAGTTGTACATTCTTGTAATAGAATACTATTGTGCCATAAGAAATGACAAACAAGATGATCACAAAAAAACCTGGACTTATATGAAGTGATGTAAAGTGAAGTAAGAAGAGCTAGTAGAATGCTTTACAGAGTAATAATTATAATGAATGATGATCAACTATGTATGACTTAACTACTATCATTAAGGCAAGAATCCAGGACAACTCCAAGAGACTCATGACAAAAAAAGGATATCTACCTCCTGTTATGGGTAAAAGGTATTTGTGGGAGTTTGATAAAGCTGTCAGAGTTACTAAATATTGACAGGAGTTTGATGAAAGTTGCAGAAATCAGTTTGGCACACCACTATTTATTTGGAGGAGAATTGGGATAGGAAATAGGAGAGTATAGATTTTAAATCTTATACCTATGCCTATAAATCTAAGTCCTAATCTAAAATCTCTAAGAAAACCCTAATTCTAAAATTCTTCTTGCCTGATGAAGCAGGTCTAACTAACCTATGCTCTCTAACTAATATTAAATTCGCTATCTTTCTACCTAACTAAATAAATAAGACTTTATCTTCTCCAATCTCCTTAACCAGTAATTGAAATTCAAAATGTCATTGGTGAAAACTGCCTGTCACAGTGACAAAGACAGTCCTCCTGCACCCTCAAGTTCTGAGGAGAAAAGCCCTTAGAGTCAAGCCCTTCTCCCTTAAAGTGCTGAGGAGAAAACCCCTCAGAGATAGATTTCTTCTCCAATCCATTTTAAAATTCAACTTCTCAACAGTTAATTGTCAAATCTTCTTGACTGAGAGAGAAACCTAAATAGCCACCTCAGAACTCCTGTTCTCTGATAAGCAGAGAATATGGAGTCCTTTTGCTAACTGCTTTATTTCTTTTATAGTCAGCCTTTTAAAGAGACAGAGGTCAAATCCGTCTGCTATTGCCTCTTAAAGAGGCAGAAGGAAATAAATAAAAATCATTTTAACACCCCATAGAATGAAATGAAGGAATCCAAATGCCAAAATGCCATTCTTTATTCTATTTCCTCCATATCTTGTTTCACAACATGATTGAAATATGTATTGTATATTGTATGATAATGTATGTACAGTCTATATCATATTACCTGCCTACTGGGGAGCAGAAAGCAGTGGGAGGGAGAGAGAGAAAACATGGATTACAAAATATCAGAAAATGAATATTAAAAATTGTATTGACATGTTAAAAAAGAAAGTCATTTCACTGAAACAGCAGTTTATATCCATAAAATAAGAGGCTCCAATTAGATAACTTTTAAGATGTCTTCTAGTTCTATATTCTAAAACCATTGATGAAGTAGGTGCTATTTTTTCCAACTATACTGATGAAATTAATGAATTTGAGCTCCATTTCATGTTGCCTATGTAGAAAAATGTCAAACTAACAATTCTAGAACTCTGAATTTTTGGAGGAGAGTACATTTCTTTTTCTTTTCAAAAACAATTTTGATTGTCATGCAAAACCCACTTCCATATTGATCATGGTTGTAAGAGCAAAGTCATACATAACCAAAACCCCCAAATAAAACCATAAATACACTTATGTGAAAGATGACTGCAGCAGTTCTTTCTCTGTAGGTGAATAGCATTTCCTTTAATAACTCTTTCAGGATTGTCCCAGATCATTGCATTGCTAACAGTAGCCAAGTTTTCACTGATAATTATCATCCAGTATTACTGTTAATGTGTACAATGATCTCTTGGTTCTGCTTATTTCACTTTATGTCAATTCCTGCAGATGTTCCAGATTTTTCTGAAATCATCTTGCTTATCATTTCTTATAGCACAATAGTATTCCATTTTCAATATGTACCATAATTTGCTCAGCCATTCCCCAACTGATGGGCATCATTCAATTTCCAATTCTTTGCCATTACAAAAAGAACAGCTATAAAAATTTTTGTAAAAGTAGGTCCTTTCCCCCAACTCCTACTACACAAAGTAAACAAATGAATGAAAATGGCATGCTAACTTACTGTAATACTAGATCTTTTGTATTCTAAAGTATTACAGAAAATGACATGGTTCTTTAGAAAAGGAGCCACACTGGCAAAAAAAAAAATTGGAAAATGAGAGGATGCCCCTCAATTGGGGAATGACTGAACCAATTGTGGTATATGATGATGATGGAGTACTATTGTGCTATAAGGAATGACGAACTATGTAATTTCTATAAAAATTAGGAAGACCTTCATGACTGATGCAAAGTGAAATGGACAGAACCAGATTAACTGTACACAGTACTGAAACATTATGGGAAGATCAAATGTAATAGACTTTGCTACTACTAGCAATGCAATGACCCAAGACAATCCTGAGGGACTTAAGAGAAAGAATGCTATCCACATCTAGAGAAAGAACTGTGGGAGTAGGAATGCAGAAGAAAAACATATGATTTATTGCTTGTATATATGGGTATATGATCTGGGGTTTTAGTTTTACTCTATTACAAAAATGAATAATATGGAAATAGGTTTTGAGCGATAATACATGTAAAATGTAGGATTGCTTGTCAATTCTGGGAGGGGGAAAGGATGAGAGGAGGGAGACAATATGAATCATGTAACCATAGGAAAATATTTTTTAAAAAATTAAAAAGAGAAGGAACTATGCTAATATTTAAATTCTTACTCTAAATGAAGTCAGTAAACCAAAAGGTGAAGCTAAGAGATATCATAGTAGAGATAAAGTAATGGAAGAAGAGATGGATAAGTAATTTAATGAGGTAGAGGGATAATGGATAGAAAACCTGTGTATTTCTTTGGAATCCACTTAATGTCAAGAAAATTTGACAAAGGCCCCTAGAATGTTGAACAGCCTTGCTGTGGAGAATTTATAGAACATGGATAAGAATGATAGAAAATGAGGAGGTATGGATGATTTGCACCTCTGGAGGGAGCACCCAAATGTTTAAAAATGCAAATCTATTGAACTTTTAAAGGATGTCTTAATTGAATACAAGATTTCTAGGGTCAGAATGTGACCCTAGAATTTATTTTCACCTTTTATTCATGTCATAAATGTTGAATGTCATGGAGAAAATATAGGAATAAGTCCATCTCAGTTCTGGTTCCATGTTCATGTTCAGTCTTAGGGGAACCTGGCTTCCAAAGATGGGGAGTGCAAAGCTTCTTTGGGCTCATTGGCTCTTGGGCTCTTTACCTCTAAACTAGAGTCTGGGGAAAATTACATTAAGTTTAGGTTTGGCTCATGTATAAAACCTCACCAAAAAGAGGAAAAGGGAGTAAAAGGTAATTGATGTACAATATAGAACAAATATAAGAAAGTTTTTTTCCTTCAAATTAAAGAAGGATTAAATATGAAAGATTCTTCAGCATAAATTGACAGAACTTAAAGAAGTAGAAAGAATAACTTGTAATTACTGTAATCATTTCCTGAAAGGTTGAGGCAGAAATGTCTAAAAAATGAAGCCCTTTGCCAGATTGCCAACTAAGCTTTTTACATGTCACCTTGAGTCAAAACTGTCTAAATAATTTCTTACAGATACATGTCTTCTGGCAAGCTAGACGGAATTGGGCTCATCCTCTAGACAGTGATCAAGTTCCATTCCAAGAAGGACTATAGCAAATATAGTGAGCTCATATCCTGCACCAGTTGATATCCCAAGATCTACAAACCTCTCCAACTCATGAGGCTGCCTTCAAATCTGCCTACCTCTATTTTAAGATTACTGTTTACTCACATACTAACAGGAAAAACCCCAAAGCAAACAAACAAACAAACAAACAAACAAAAAACCACATAGAATAAAAGATAGCCAGAGGGTCATCTAACTGAATCTTATATTTTTGCTACCTTGGAGAAATCATCATGCTGCTGGAGTGGAGGAGATTTATTCCTCCCCTACCTCTCACAGGAAGATCCTACATTTCGTTATGCTACCAAAAGAGTTGAAAGAAGAGAAAGATAGGGCAGAATCACTAACTTTTAAAAGCTCACTGAGTGGTACACGATCTGGCTTGGGAAGCATTTCTATGTGATATAGCTTTGACATAGTCTCTCTCCACCTTTTTAGCCTTCACAAGGGTAGGGGAACAAGACCCCACTTTTTGGCTGTATTATACAAAAACAAGAAGTTCTCCTTTCTCTCAAGGTGAAAACATTTCTTCTCAAAATGCTAGGAGGGCAAATCAGAGAATGATCTATTCAGTATGGCTCAGTCCCTATTACATTCATATGCCAATGTGTAGCACAGTGTCTGATACTTAGCATTCATTAAGTTGGTTAAGTGAGAGATTGATTGATTTGAGCTGTCTTAAAGGGCAATGGAAAAGGAATTTTCTTGTGAGTTATAAAGTCACCATGTTTCCTTACCTTACTATTTCAGCATTCATTTGCCTTTTGCTCCTGAGACAGTTAAGCTATATTCCCTTTAAAGTTTCATCAAATTGATTTAGTAACAACTCACATACATAGCTAATAGTGGCAACCTTAAATCCCACCACTGGGATCTCACAATACCTGATTTTCCCTTGTGAAATATAATAGGAACTCATGATAATATGGTTTATTATTACTTGCATTTCAATATATATGATTAAAACATTTCCCTAAAACATAAAAATTATATAGAAGAAAAATCTGATATAATATAGGTGTTAGGAAGCGACTCCCTTGTAATAGTTGAGAAGTGAATAATTGGCTAGAATAATGTCATTTGACTTTTCCCAAGTGATGAGGTGGTATTGAGTATTCTGAGAGTGCTATCTTCCTCTAGTTCATGGTGCATTATTTGAGAAGCATACATTATTATTTTTTAAGCTAGATCCTGAGAATAATTCACGAGCTATGGGAGTGATGTATATTGGCTATTTCAGAAAGCTTACCTTGGATTCTGGGAAATGTTTTATAAAGTAATTACTTCCTCATTTTTAACAGTCTCTTCAGAGAAAAGTAAGTTTAAGCTTTTTCAAATGGTGAGGAGAGGAGGGCATCCTTGCAGCATTTATGACATGATTAATTAATGACGAGAACACGGGGGGAATATTGAATGATGGAGATACATTTTTATTCCTTTGCTCTTATTTTGAATTGTCATCAGAGTTTTGGAAAGGCTGAACTAGAGCCTCTCCAAAACTCTGAGGTCATCAGAATCTATGGTGCTTCATCTTTAGCACTTAAAATGTTGATGTTAGTGCCAGAATAATGGTTAGGTTAATTGGTTTAGTGAAACATTTCCTCCTCCATTATTCTGAGAAAGTCACTTAAGAAGAATTGATTTATCATCTGAAACAATTATTTGAGTGTTTTTCCCCCCAAAGCATAAAGAGGTGGGAAAAATTCTAGACAAGTAATATCTTTGTGATGCTAATACAACAGGAAAAAACAATAAGGATGTTTTTCTTTTGACATCATAAAGAACAAACATTGATTTAACTCAATTTCTCTCTTCTTTAGATAGGTAATCTGTCTTCAGTCCAAGTTTTTGATATAATATAGTTCTGGTCTTTATTTTTAATTTAATTTTTAGAAAAAATTTTTTCATGGTTACATGATTCATGTTGTTACTCTCCCCTTCAACCCCCCCCAATGCCCTAACCCCCCCACCCATAGCCAACATGCATTTCATTTCAATTGGTTTCTTCATGCGTCATTGATCAAGACCTATTTCCATATTATTGATAGTTGCATTGGGGTGGTTGTTTAGAGTCTACATCCCAAATCATGTCTGCATCCACCCATGTGTTCAAGCAGTTGTTTCCCTTCTGTTTCCACTCCTGTAGTTCTTCCTCTGAAAGTGGGTAGTGTTCTTTTCCATAAATCCCTCAGAATTGTCCTGGATCATTGCATTACTGCTAGTATAGAAGTCCATTACATTCGTTTATACCACAGTGTATCCGCCTTTGTGTACAATGTTCTCCTGGTTCTACTCCTTTCACTCTGCATCAATTCCTGGAGGTCATTCCAGGTCACATGGAATTCCTCCAGTTTATTATTCCTTTGAGTACAATAGTATTCCATCACCAACAGATACCACGTTTTGTTTAGCCATTCCCCAATTGATGGGCATATCCTGGTTTTCCAGTTTTTTTTTTTTTTTGCCACACAAAGAGTGCGACTATAAATATTTTTGTACATGTATTTTTCCCTATGATCTCTTTGGGGCACAAACCCAGCAATGGTATGGCTGGATCAAAGGGCAAGTAGTCTTTTAGAGCTCTTTGGGCATAGTTCCAAATTGCCATCCAGAACGGTTGGATCATTTCACAACTCCACCAGCAGTGCATTAATGTCCCAGTTTTGCCACATCCCCTCCAACATTCATTACTCTCCTCTGCTGTCATTTTAGCCAATCTGCTAGGTGTGAGGTGATACCTCAAAGTTGTTTTGATTTGCATTTCTCTAATTATTAGAGATTTAGAACACTTTCTCATGTGCTTATTGATAGTTTTGATTTCTTTATCTAAAAACTACCTATTCATGTCCTTTGTCCATTTATCAATTGGAAAATGGCTTGATTTTTCCGTACAATTGTAGCTCCTTGTATATTTGAGTAATTAGACCTTTGTCAGAGCTTTTTGTTATAAAGACTTTTTTCCCAGTTTGTTGTTTCCCTTCTGATTTTGGTAGTTCTGGTCTTTAAAAGGCTATTTTACTTCTCGAGTTTTCCAGGCAAGATAACTTCTTTTGAACATTAATTAATAAGTATTTCTTTTCTTTTATCCTCCTTCTCCAAACCCTGTTTTCTCCCCACAGTATGGGGAAAAAAGAAACAGAAAAACAGAAACCTTGTAACAAGCAGAACCAAGGGCAAAACAAATTCCCATGTTAGCTATGTCCAAAAAAATGTGTCCTACTCTCTATCTTGAGTCCTTATGAGCATGTGCAATCCCCACACTAACTTGAACACGCATAGACATTTTATAAATGTGGCTGCTGACCACACAGCCAGACATGCGGAACATCCAGAAGGCACTAATTAGCCTTGGATGGCTCTGTGTCTGACTTCTTCCTGACTGCTACATTTCAGTGAGAGATGGAAAATATTGCAGGTGAGAAGCCTTGGGCTCTCCCACTCATAAACAACATGTAATCTATGAATAGGAACACTTGTTTTTGTCTCTTTTCATTTATTCTTTCATGTTTTAGGTGAAGGAAATTAGATATAGCTGTAACCTCATTAGCTTCAAAAAGTAAGAAAAGTGAGCCAGGTTTGGAACCTAAGTTTAGCCACTCCAGCATAGAGGTCCTGAGTCACAACCCTGAGGCCAAGTCTTGAAGGACCTGAGAAACTCAGACATATTCAGTGGTAATGTCACCTTTGGACATGATTTTGGTGGGTAAAATGCTGTGTATAAATTGTGTTAGGTCTGAGTCCTAGGACCCAGGAGAGAGTGTGCTCTCCTAAGGTTGTGTCTGTCTGTGTAGGGAGAATGTTTGTACTTCCATTCTTGTCATATCTTCAAAGTAAATATCCCTTTATAAAAGCTAATTGGAGTTAATTGGTTAAGAAGAACTGAGGGTTAAGTAATTAACAGTTAATGGCAGGGATGAATAGGATATAACATTAGAGAAGAGATACCCGTAACCCTGTAAGGGTACTCCTAGAACTTTAAAAGGGAATCATTTTTTTTTTAAAAAGGGAATCATAACCAGTTTTTCTCTGGAAGTGTAAAGCTAGAATCATTGTCATATTGAACTGGACCTGAGCCATGCATAAGGAGGAGAAGCAAAAAATTGGCTTTGCCTGTGAATAAGCTGGAATATGTACGTCTGAGCAAAGGAGTTGACTCTCTAGCAACATTGAATGCTTTCTCATTAGGAATGGGGGAAAGGAAGGTCAACTCTAAGATATCATCTTAAATCAGGAGTATGATAAAAGACCTGAAGCATATGGAGGGGTTATTTGATTTTCTAGCACCCCGGATAGCTTTGTCTTTTTGGTTAGATCTCAGGTTTGGAAGACTATCTCTCCTTCTGATTGGGAGGTGTAAGGCTCCCCTAGAACCTAAATTTCAGGAGGATGTTCAGGTCAAACTTTTTATCCCCAAATTGCACTCCTCTGGACTTCTTCATGTCCCTAGGTGGGAACTTTCTTTCTCTCCATCTCCTTCAACTTTTAATGTTCTTACTAGAATGTAAAGCTCCAGAAGGTCAAGAGCTATATTTCTTTTTGCATGTATTTATATTCCTTATATTTAGCACCATATTTGGAATATAGTATGTTGTTTATAAACACTTATTTTTAACTAATCCTTGGAAAGTTATGAATGATTAAAGAGGGAAAGAGTTGTGCCTGTATAAATAATGTTGGATTTGAGTCCTTTGCTCTTCTTATTGAAATAAATAAAGCTTATATTTGATGTTTTACTCAACCATATGCAAGGGAGCTGAAAGAGCCTTTCTTTTTGTTGTAGAGATATAAACATTAACAATTTTGATGTTCTCAGGGAAATGGAAGTCAAGGTATTGGTAGTGGAGTTAGGGGTGGTTATAAGGGAAGGAAGAACCAAAAAGTTATTTAGTGAGGAACCCCCCAAGATTGAACCAATTCTACATAAACCAAGAGCCTCATTTGGAAGGAAGATTTTAAGGCCTTTTGCAGATAAAATTTATTCAATTGTAAAACAAAGAGAAAAAGAAAAAAAACAACAACTTTGTTATTGAAGAATCAGATCATAGGATTGAAGATTGAGAGCCAGAAAGATCCTTAAAAATTATCTGGTCCAACTGCTTCATTTTACAAATCATGGCATTAAGGATATAAGCAATTAAATAAATGCCTTGCCCAAGGTCAAAGAGATAGTAAGCAAATTCTTTATCAAATCATATTATTTCTCTGGTTCTGCCCAGTTATCCTTATGATTGTTTTAGTTCTCTCCTTTTGCTATGTAAACACAATTGGGAAACAGTGAGCTAACACTGGATTTCAAGTTAGGAGACCTGGGATTGCACCCTTGCTCTGAAAAGTACTAGCTGTAAAAAAGGGGTAATATTTACATTCCCCTCCACCCCTATCCATGTCTTACCATAAACCTTAATTAGCTACATAAATATATCCTATTATTATTATTATTTTTATAGAAGTTGAGTAGTGGAAAATGGTCAGAATCATAGTAAACAGAGGGCTAAGTGGGACTCTTTCCTTTCTATCATGATAAACCACATTTTTATTCTGAACTCATTTTCTGATTTTTCTTTCTGATATATTTTTAAAAGAAGTTTTACAAGTTATTTCTGCCCTTTCCAATGAATCTATTAAATTTTGCTGATGCTGTGGAAATGAGACAAGGTTAATATATTGGTACTTTATCATATAACACTTGATATAAATTCTAGCTGTGATCATTTTAAAAAATGTGCCTTAAAACACTTCATTAACAATAGTTGATGTCTTTACATTTTAGGTAAGTCAATTACATTTGACACAATGGTTGAATTCCATTAAAATGATTACAAAGAAAACATCAATCTTGCAAGTTAAGAAAAAAAACAATTAATTTTTTTCCTTATAAAGAAGGCCATTATTTAGGAAAAGGGCATTGAAATGTAAGACAAATAGTACATTTGGTTTCAGAAAACTTTTTTTTTTTCAATTCGACAGCTTATTTGGATGGTAAGCCTATGGAAAGAACTTCTATATTGCAAATAATGTTTCGCCCCTACTAGATCAGTCCCTGCTTCTGTGTCTAATACTGTGTGTTTATCTACCATGTGCTTAATTCTTTTGGGAACAATTATAATGTTCATGAGGAAATATTCTGAGTATTTTCAGATTTTTTTTGAAGAAAACAAACCCCCTAAAATGTGAGCAAATTATAGGTTTACAGCTTGCTTGATAAGTCATTGCTATGCTTCTTTCATTGCCTTCCAAATTTGGCAGTTGCATCATCTGATCTCTTTATTTTTACAGATTACTGTATTTTTGTTGTTGATGATGATATGAAGCAGAGAACACAAAGCCTTTTGATCAATGATGGCTAAAGTGCCACCAAAACTCAGTGGCAATTACCTTGAAGATGGAACTAGTTTTCTCAGTATAAATGCTTTTACTAACTCTCTTGTCAAATGAATGGTTGTAGTTAGGAGATTTGAATTTTTTCAGTGCTTAAAATTGGTTTCCTATTTGACTTAGATTGTTTATTTCACCTCTTTCTATGATTCAGCTCATCAGTTAACATGATTTTGTTAAATATCAATATAATATCTTGGTTTCAGAAGGGTACAAACATGTGTATTTCTGAAGTTTTTCCCTTTCTCCTGCTTCATTATTGTCTATTCCTACTATATCTGCTCACTTCTACCTTTTGATTGGATTTGTTTTGTTTTGTTTTAGATGTCTTTCCAGTCTTCTTTTATTTCTCTCACTTAACTCTTCTGTTTATAGGGCAATGTAATTATGGTGAACTTTTTGTTTTCTGGTTATTTCACCCTTTCTAACAAGATCTATAAATAGAAAGCATTCTGTTAATCTTCTACTTGGAACCCCTGAATGTTAGATATGGGAATAAGGCTGAATCATTTAAAACCAATCACAGAATTTGGTGTTTTGAAAGTTTTCTTTCAATTTTATACTTATAAATAGAAAGTAAGGCACACATAAAAGAAGTGTAACTAAGACATATTAACAAAACATATTTTAAACAATTCCAGGTACTGGAAAAAATAGAAAATTAGTGACATAAATTAGACATAGTTCTGAAGGAGGTTATGAACTAGTGGGGGAGATAAAACACATTCACAAAATCAATTCAACCAATATATACTAAGTGCCATTATGTGCAAGTCCTAAATATCTATAATATATTGTCATTGATACCCACAACTCAAACTCAGTTAAAAAGTTAAATGTTTGTCACGTAGAAATATGTATTGTATCATTATAGTGGCATCATTATTTAGAAACATAATCTTATCACTTAGAAAGGAAATTTTTGAAAATTAAAGACCTTTGGGAATGGTGGAGCAAACCTTCCTTTTGGGGAGGTTGAGGCTTAGTGAATTAATTCAGGGAAAAGATTGAATGAATCTATTGGGTTCAGGATTAGGTGTAAAAGAGCTAAAGCCAATCACTAATGTTAATAAAATCCACACTAAGCCCAGCATCAATATGGTGAATACCCAGGCACAGTGGTCAGCATGTTGCCTAAGAAACAGTGAACTAGCATGTATCAGAAATGGAGTGGGTCAAAACTTCCTACAGTCAGTAGTGGGGTTGGGCATATGAGTGGTTGCTACACTAATATTCCAGCCTCAGCGAGATAGGGAAATCAAATCTCAAAGTTAAGACAGAGAGAGACAGACTACTCTGTGTGTGTGTGTGTGTGTGTGTGTGTGTTTTTCAGGAAAGAGAGAGAGACAGAGACAGACAGTGAGAGAGGAAAAGAGAGAGGGAGAGTAAGAGAGAGGGAAAAAGGGAGGCAGAAAGAAGGAAAGAAAGAAAAAGAAAGGAAGAAAAGAAAAGATTTTGTTATAATTCTATTTCGAATATGGGAATGGGGGTGTGTGTGATAAACTGAGCAAAGCACCATGTGAGACAGAATCTCTTCCAAGAAGAACTGAAGCAAAATATAACATCATCATTCAGAGATGATGCTACAGCACAGATTGTTCTATTGTGGAGGAATTTGCCAAGTCAACAGTTGTTTGGTTCAATTGTTTGGCACTGTTGTGATGGTAATGCAAGTTCTTTGCTCTTTCTGTCTTTCTGTTTCTGTGATATTTGTTCTCCAAAGTCCTCAAGGAGAATGAAGACCCTAAATCTGTTTTACCATTGGGTTTGAAATTTTGCCAACAGAAAAAAAGCCCATTAAAAACATTTATACCGGCAGCAAGAAGAGCTCCACTGCTTATACCATATAACTCATTTACATTCATTTACATTCGCTATTACTTCTTGTCATCCTTTCAACATCTTTTATTTTACTTCATGTATAATATTTCCTCCTTTTGATCTTTTCTTTTAGTGACAGCATGACATAGTGAATAGGTGAATGGCTTTGGAGATGGAAAGACCTGGGTTCAAATCCTGCCTTTGACATATCCATTCATTTATTCATCAGGCAATAATTATTTACTATGTGCCAGGATCCAGGCTATGCTTTGGAAATACAATGATAAGAATGAAATATGCCCTACTAACAAGGAATTATGGGACCTTGGGCAAGTCAATTGATATCTTAGAGATCGAAATCAACTCTCTGAGGCTGGTGTACAATTATGTGTGGAAGATGGAGTTTTTCTACTAGGAAGTTTCTTATATCAAAGAAGTCTTGACATAAATGTAAATGTATCTATATGCATGTCACACATATATGTAACATGCTTCTATAAATATATATAAATTTTATGCATATAAATTAAGCTATCACAGTCTATATATAAATCCATATCACAAATTGTCCAAAAGCTTTCAATATGAACAGAAAGGGTAAAGACAAGCTCTTGAAAATAGTCTTACTATATTCTTACTATAAGACTGAAGAGACACATATATAGGTTCAAAACTACATATACAAACAGCATTCCTATTCTCTTTTCTAGCTTCCACCATTACTTCAAGCCAAACTTCTTTGGTTTCCTATAATAAAGGAGAAATTCACCATCCCTAAATGGTACCATTTGCTGTTATATTCTCATACAAAAAAAAAAACAAAACTTAGGAAGCCTTAAGGGATGCAATGAACTTTGCAATTGTAAACTGAAAAGGTTTTAGATTTGCATAGGGTGACTTATAGATAGTTTTATGCATCCTAAAATGTCTAGCCACTAAACAAGCAGGGAAAGGGTATTTTCTTTATGACAAACAAATCAATTTTAACTTGATTTTCTATGTACTCACCTACTTTTAAGCTCAGTCCAAATGATAAGAGGGAAAACCTATTAATGGAAATCAGTGAAAAATCAAATTCCTTAGGCATCATGTAGGGAAGACTATCAGTTCATTAAATGGATTTTTTTCTTCTTTTCTAACTGCATTCTAGGATTATAGAGCTAGAGCAGAACGGAGCCTGAGACCAGTTAGTCCAAACTCTCCATTTTAAGGAAATAAGTGATTTGTCCAAGGTCACAGAGATAATAAGTGGCAGAGCTGGGACTGGAACTCAGGTCCTCTAAATCCAAATTTAGTATTCTTTCCACTTTGCCATTCAAGCTTCATGGAAAAGGTATAATGTAGTGTTGAGAAGGAAAAATCTTAGTTTGCTTATTAGACTTGATTAATTATCTGAATAAATGAAGTTTATGGATAGGGAGAAGATGATAGTTGTCCTCTGTTGTTTCACATACTATTGTCTATAAGGTGTGTGTGTGTGTGTCTGTATATGCATGTGTATATATATGTGTGTGTGAGTGTATATGTGTGTTTGTGTGTGTGTCTATACTATATTGCCAAATGGAAAATTAAATAATTACTAGTGACAATCATTGTGGTTCATTGAGAGCCCTGAGGGGGCTCTTCTTCATCAGTTCTACAGAGCATGGTTAACATTGACAATGAAAATGGAGATTTAACTGAAGATAAAAAGAATTATATTTCTCATGGCCTCTACTTAATATGATTAAAATAATTTTTACATTGCCATGGATTATTAGAAAAAACAACCCAGGAGTGTTGTAATTGTGGAGCCTGTGGTTGGTACCCTATCAGCAACTAATTAGTGTTAACTAAAGCAATACCAAGTAATATTACTGTGTGATACCTGATTCCTGGATCTCTAATGACAACCTCTTCTGTTGGAAAACTGCAATAAATGCTTTTCAGTTTAGCTTTCTTGAGTAGTTCTAGGTCACATAATTTACAATTTGAAAGTGTTTTAATTAGAAGAATTTATAAAATTAATGATAAGCATAGTATAGATTCTCTGATTATAATTAGGGGATATGTAAAAAGACTTCAGTTTTAAAATAAAGAAAAGTGGAAATCTCTATGGTATATAAATAAACTATTATGATAAAGTAAATAAATTACTTATAGATAAACAAGTAAGAAGACATCTGAAGATAGTTAAGGGACTTTCTAACATGATGACCCATTTTAGTGAGGGTCAAAGGCAAGATATGGCTCATTCATGGCTTCCCATTTCTATTCTCAACACTCATTCCCCTCTATCACACTTTCTACAATCACAGGAAGTTTTCTCCAACTTCTTATTCATGTAATATGAAAACAGAAACTTAAAAAGCAGAATGCTAAATCTTAAATGTATTTTATAGATTGTCTATTCTAAGCCCCCTCGTTAGGATGGTGAGAAAATTGGAACTTGGAAAAGTTCAATGAATTGCCCAAGATTATCAAGCTAGGCAGAGACAGAGAGAAGATTAGTACTCCCTGTCAACAGTTCTTTTCAAAACTTTGCCAAATGATTCAATACAGGGCTTCTTTAATTAATGAATTCTGTGAGTATTTTTTAAATATAATTTCTTCTTCAAAATACAAATTTTCTCATTTTTCCACCCAAAAGCATAGGAAAGGAAATAAGGTATATTTGAGAGAGCACTGAATTACAAACCAGATCTGGGTTCCAGCTTTGAATCTGTATCAATTAATGGTTATTTTGGAAAATTCGCTTCCAATATTTGCCTCAGTGTTTTATCTATAAAAGGAAGTTGGGAGGGTGCCCTTTGACTATTATATTCCCTTGGGACTCCCAGGTTTGAATTCCCTGGAGGCAACTACTTTGGTTTCTAGTGATACATTGTAGGTCTATAATCCTGAAACCCCTATTGGTGTGCTGCTTCCTGTGAACAGTCAACCAATGGACACAATTAGATCAAAGCAAACATATTCATTAGGATGCTCTATCTCTCCAACCATTGAAGATTTCCCCCTCTTGGGGAATGGGTAGCTGAGAACAATGAAGGTCTTGAAGGTGCTGTTGCATGCCAAGAGAGCTTGATCAGACATTAAAGATGCCCAGTTCATCCACCGCATGCTGGAACATTGCCAATAGTCCTGACTTTTGTCTTGCCACTGGACTTCAATGACTCTGGAAGAGAAAGTAGGGCTGATGACTTTGTGCCATTCTGCATCCCTTATATTCAGTTCACAAGCAAGTTAAGACATCACTCTTTGGTGTCATTGGTCTTTCTTGGAAAATGAAGGAAAAAGCTAACCACAATATCTACACAGTAAATAGGGGGCAATTAACAGAGAAAAGTCACAAGTCTTCCTCGTCACTAGACATTTTCACTGGACTATTTGCCTTCCTTATCTCTGTCTATGACTTACTTTAAGTCCCACATAAAATTTCATCTTTTGTGAAAAGAATTTTTGGAAAGTCTATGTTTACAATTTTCTTCTGTTGTTTATCTCCTATCAATTTATTGTATCAATGTATTTTGTACATAGTCATGTTGTCTCCTCCATTAGACTCCTTGTGAAACAAAGACCTTTTTTCCTTCTTTTATATTTCTAGTGCTTATCATGACACCTAGTACACATTAGGCCAGACGGCACTTAATAAATAATAAATTTTTTGTTCACTTGCTCAATTTTTATCCAGTCAATCCACTTTTACTTCAATCATAGAGCTGGTTCACACCTCCTAAAGGAATCACAACATCCAAGGTGAGAATGGGAATCAGTTAGTCAAACAGCAAGTAACTTCTTACAAAGTGGATACCTATAATCTTTTATATTCCTTCCAGTTGTCCTGTTTTAATCTATAATATTAAAAGGGAGATATAGTTGTATTACACACTAGGGAAGAATAAGCCACTACTCTTGTAGGAAGCCTTGAAAAGTTATCATGTACTTTGTTCCCTAAATCTATATTTTTGATATAACTAGAGCTGACTCTAGTTAAATGTATAAAACAGATCAAATTTGTTTTTAATGATCCTATTTTTCTCTTTGCTCCCAACATCTTTTGGCTGCCTAGGGCCAAGTCACTCAGTATAGCACCCCACTGGGCCTGGCAGTGTTCTAGACTTTCCCTTCCTCCATTCAAAATTCACTTGTCTTTTGAATTTTAATATTCAATAATCTGACAAACTATATTTTGTTGGGACCTTCATTTAAATGCTTTTAAAAATCTATGGCTTCAGCGATGCTGACATTTCTTTTACCAATGGAAATAATAAGTCTTCTGTATTATAGTAGGTGATCTTTGTGTTTGCTTGTATCACTTGGAAAGCAAGATTTGAGTAATGAATGCAAAATTTAGCTAGTGAGGCCAATCTCTGGATGGTAGATTCATTACGTATTTCTTCTAACTCTTCTTAAAAATTATAGGATAATAGAATCCCATGTTTAGATGTAGTAGGGACTTTAGAGATTGCTGAGGCTAATATTCTCTTTTTATAGATGAGGATCTAAGGCTCAGAATAATCAAGTGATTTGCTGTTATTCCAGTGTTGCCCATTTGCTATCTAGCCACAGCATTCCTTACTCAAAGTCTAACTCTCTATGCACTACAATATACTACTTCTCTGCTGAAGTTTGTATGACTTATTGAGTCACAGAGCTGATTCTCAGTATTTGAAGGATATACCTGCATAACTTGAGCTCCGCCTGGTCCCAACATTTTGAAAATATGTAGAGTTAATGGGTTAATGATTGGTGATAGTTATCATCTCTCATAGATTTTAGATTTCCAGCTAGATGGAAATTTAAAAAACCATGTAGTCCAACTTTTGAGACCCAGAGAGGTGAAATGATTTACCCAATGTAATACTGATAGATGAGATTCGAATTTACATGCTCTGACTTCAGATCTAATAGCCTACTACAGCACAGTGAACATCCACTTGTATTTTCACAATATGGCTATGGTTGCCATAAGCAAAAACATGAATAATGATGGGAATTTCAGGCATTGTGGCATGATGGTTTGAGAAATATTTAAGAAATGAGGAACATTTTTAGTGTCATTCCTAATCAAGCAGTGTGAATTTCTGGTACTGTGCAGTCAAGAATTAAACCCCTTGTCTTAGTATCTAGGACTGGAAGCCAACTGAGATAATCAAGTTGCCTATCTCCACTTAAAGTTATTAACAAAGTATTTTACTACTTTTAACAGGTGAGGACACATCTATCAAATCAATCAAAAGTTCTAAATAGGTGTGAAAAACTTAGTTATTTCCACTCTATCAATTAATTAATCAAACACCTTTATACAGGGTGCAAAATTTTTTTATCACTTTAGAAGTCCATGAAAGCCATTGAATGAAGTGCGGTCATGCCACTCATTAAGTATATTTTGAATGGATGAGAAGACTCGATCACAGTAATTGGTTAATTTGTAAGATAGCAAGTCATTTCCAAATCCAGGTAGTTGAGTTTAGTGATTGAATTTAGTGAGTTTTTAGCCAAGGCCTGAGAAGGAATGATTTTGGATAAGGAGGAAAAGAGCCTCAGTCTCACCACCCCCTTCCCCTTCTTCTCTTTCTTGGATAGAAGAGTAATCTGCAAACATTGGAGTATTTATATGTTTTGTCAACATACTAGCAGCATCCCCCAAATATCCATGATTAACAGTATTGTATACAATAAGAGCTGAGAACAAATTAGACACATTGAGGAAAAGTAATTTGATGACTCCACAAGTAGAAAAGCTTAAAATAGAAAATGATGTGATTTATCCACAGAAGAAGAAAAAGAACTTCTAGAAACCAACATCTGTGAGCTGCCCCTTTTCTACTTGTTTCCTTAAAGCCTGATCCCACTTTTCCCTGGACTCTATGTATTTATGGGGAACTCACAAATTTTTTGTGGAGTATTTTGTACAAACTTTTTTTTACTCTTATTACCTTTTTTACCTTTTCTGTAAAGTTAATTAAATCTGACTGATTATATCAACTGATAATCAATAGAGAAGTACACTGGTATAAAGCTCGTGAGCCATAGTGCCAAAAGCTATTCATAACCCTAAGGTTAATTCTAAAATCCTGCGGGAGATTTAGTGGCCTTCCTCTGGTTACCCAAGTTGTCAATGACAGGGAGGTTGGGAACATAATTCCAGAGCTTGTACTAAAAGTCAAAGTTATTTCGTTAAGTAGGAATCTTTATGTTCAGGAGGCTAGCTTGGAAACTCCTCCACAGAGCAAGTGGGGGAAATGGCACATTTTGCAAATTTCAGTGTTTCTGAAAGGGATAATGAAAAGGAGGTGTTGTTGCTTCAGAAGGCGGGCTACAGATGGAACAAAAGGTTAACTCAAATTCCTGCTGAAAATAGAAAGTAAAAATAGTAATGATGATCTACACCAGGGTAGAAAAACAGAGAAAAAAACGGAGCTATTCAGTTTGAATCAGCAGCTTCTTTTTAAAACATCGTTCTGGTTTTTCAGAAGGGTTCATTTTAAAAATTAGAATTCAGTTGGCATATCTGACAACAGGTTCATTGTATGTATTTTACTACTTGTCAGCAACCATTCGCTTTTGGAATAACTAAGAAACTTCAGAGCTCAGAAGGAGTATTTTATTTGTGGACACATGGGCCAACTTTTTCTTTGCAATCTGCCACAAAACAGTCAAAGCTAAACTTTGCACTCAGTGACTTTCTTGTCTACCTCCATAACTCTTCCCATAGTTTCTGCACACAAAGCCAGCATAGGGCTTCCCTCTCATTAAATCAACTTTTATCATCAATCTTTGGTCACTGTCTGTGTTCTAGCCACAAGAGAGGTTTCTGATCTTGCTGCTGCAAAAAGAAAAGAAAAGAAAAACAAAAGGAAACTTTATGTTTACCAAAGGAAGTAATTTTATTGTCATAAAGTTAATTCATCACTTCTCTTCTTTCCCCTCTGTATTCTAAGGAAACTGTGGCTGAATTATTGGAAGGTTATTGAAATACAGGAAACTTTCAATATTCATGGATTCAATATTGAAGATGTTTGTTGTACAAAATGCTACACATCCTAGATTACGTTGCTACCTTTTCCCTGGTTCTGGCTCTGTCATTAACTACCTAGAACAAAAATTATTTTTTTTTTCACTTGTAAATATGAAGACTTTAAACTAGAAGATGCCCCTGGTATAATCTAGTTGTAGATTATCCAATCTCTCAGTAGCCACTGCTGCCTGCAATTGCAGAGAAGGCTACACTGTCCTTATTAAAAGGGATATTATGACAATCCTTGGTTATAGAGCACTACAGAGAGAGTAGAAACTACTAGAGGCATTCTATCTCAAGAAAATACATATACATATTTGTGTATGTATTTATACCTTATGTATTTTATATGTATTTTTATATTTATGTATTTACATTTGGGAATTTATAACATACATATTTGTAACTATATATATATTTTGAAGAGAGAATCGATAAATGTAGAGCTTTGGAAAAAATAAAGTCAAGTATCTGAAGAATAAATTCTCCTTTGTCCATTAATTTGCAAGAATTCTCCTTTCATTAAGGATTTCTTAGAATACATATTATTTTAATGGATAAGACTTCTGGTGCAAACCCATAATGCAAGGTGTGAAACATAGATAGAACTTATTAATTCTTTGTCCTGAGAGATGCTTTCTGGAAGAGAAGAAGAAACATATGGGAGAAATTTAGATAATATGACAACAAAAGATTAATAAAATCTGTTTTATAACAAAGTTATTAGAGATGACAACTTGTCCTGTTATTTAGCCTTAGACTTAACAAAGTCCCTTCAAAAAAGATTATGATAGACTAATTTTGCATAAACTTTTGCTAATTATAGTAGGACATTTCAATAATCAGGGATCTCAAAGTCCTTTGACAGTGTCAGTTGAGACAAATTATATTTAAGATGGCAACAACATGTAGAAATATGGAGAGGTTAAAATGCTCAACAAAAGTTATTTCCTTATTCCCTTGCTCCTCATGGGCAACCACCACTAATCAGTTCCTACACTTTTGAAGAGTCACTTAAATAAACTTATCCCACTGATTAGAAATTAATAGAATATAGTTTCATCTGGGCTCTTATTGCAACTAAACAACCCTTTTACTTTGCCATTACTGACTCCTTATCTCATTTTAAAAAATCTTTGGATAAATTTTATTGAAATTGTAGGCAAACTATGAAAAACAAATATATCTGTTTGGGGATTTTAAAGTATTATTTATTTTTTATATTCTTTTCTTTTTAAATTTTGAGGTCTAAATTCTCTTCCTCCCACACCATTCCCCTCCCACTGAGAAGACAAAACAATATGATATAAATTATTCATGTAGCATCTTGCAAAACATTTCCACATTAGCCATATTTAAAACAAAAAAAAAACAAGAAAAATAGAGAAATTTTTACTTCAGTTTGCACTCAGAGTTCATCATTTGTCTCTGGAAGTGATACATTTTTTCAACATGAGTCTTTTGAAATTGTCTTGGATTATTATATTGGTCAAAGTAACCAAGTATTTCACAGTTGATAATTACTACAGCATTGCTGTTACTGGACAGCATGATCTCTCTATTTTCATTTCACTTTGCATATCTTCATTTGGTCTTGCCATGTTTTTCTGAAATTATAGCCATTTGCCATTTCTTACAGCACAAGAGTATTACTTCATAATCCTATGCCCTTGATTTCCAATTCTTTGCACCATAAAAAGAGTTGCTATAAATATTTTTGTACATCTAGGTTCTTTTCCTTTTCTTTTTATCTCTTTGGAATATAGACCTAATAATGGTATTGCAGGGTCAAACGGTATGCACAGTTTTATTACCCTTCAGGCCAAGTTTGAATTGTTCTCTAGAATAATGAGGCCAATTCATTGTTGCACCACTTGTTCATCAGTGTATATGTTTTGTTTTCCAGCATTTGTCATTTCTGATAGAATTGAGGTGGTATCTCAGAGTTGTTTTAATTTGCCATTTTCTAGTCATTAGTGATTCTTCCCCCCCCCATCCCCATATAACTATAGATAGCTAGATTTCTTCTCCTGAAAGCTGAATGTTTGTACCCTTTGTCCATTTATCAACATTTTTTTTGTAAATTTGATTCAGTTCTATATTCAGTATGTATTTGATAAATGAGACCTTAACAGAGAAACCTGCTATAAACTTTTTTTCATATTATTTCATTATCTTTAGCCCCTTTTAGTAAAATGTAGTTTCTCTGATTATTCTTTTTTAATTAGGTCTGTTTTTGTTTTTGTTTTTTTTTTAACTTTTTTTTTATTAAAATTTTTTTAAACCCTTAACTTCTGTGTAATAGCTCCTAGGTGGAAGAATGGTAACGGTGGGCAATGGGGGGCAAGTCACTTGCCCAAGGTCACATAGCTGGGAAGTGCCTGAGGCCAGATTTGAACCTAGGACCTCCCGTCTCTAGGCCTGACTCTCAATCCACTGAGCTACCCAGCTGCTCCCTATTTTATATGTTTTTCTTTGTCTGAGATCATGATGGCTACTCTTGTCTTTTTTTTTCTTTTAAGTTTAGCTGAAGCATATTACATTCTACTCCAGCCCTATATTTTAACTTTGTGCATGGCTTTCTGTTTCAAGTATGTCTCTTGTAAACAACATATTGTTAGATTCTGGTCTCTAATACATTATGCTCTCTGCTTCCATTTGGTGGGGTGAGCTCATCCCATTCACATTCACTGTTATGATTACTGTGGTTTTTTCCCTCTTGTCAGAGACCAAGGATCGAAACCTAAAAACCATAGAGACCATAGAAACAAAACTTAGTGAAGGGTTTCCCAAGAAACGAAACTTATGTTAGGAATAGAAACTTATCCAGCTTCATCCGGGATAGGCGTGGCGAGACCAATGGTCTGAAACCATTGGAAAATTCCTTACCCCAGTCCTAGAAGCATATAAACCCACTCCCTGCACACAATAAACGAGCCTTGTCACAATTAAGACTGATTTGTCTTTATTGCGCCTTGGTCTCCCTTCTCTCTCCCTATGGTTCTTTCAGGTGGCTGACTCATGGGTCTCGCGATTGTATCCGGCTGGATCCGGATACCCTCTATCATATTTTCTTCTGTTTCTTATCTCTTTATCCTATCTCTTCTTAATTTTTTTTGTTTTTTTGCTTTTAATCAATCTGCCCTCCTTTTGATCATTCCAAACCCTTTCTTTCATCTCCTCCTATTTTCATATTGGGTAAGTTACATATCTATACACAACTAAGTGTGTACATGCATGTTCATGCACACGTGTGTGTGTGTTGTTATCAAGAAGTAAATAAGGTAATCTGAGTGGGTCAACGAAGGCAATTTGGGTGTGAGGAAGGATAAAAGGGGATATTGGTGATTATAAGATGATTGGAGGAGGAATGAAGGTATGGGAAGGAATATAGGAGATAAGGGAAATGGGGTATGTAGGAGAGGGCAGCTCAGACAGGTTTATTCCCAGAGGCTTGAGGCAGAGGATACAGGGAGGAAATTAGGGCCAGTAAGAAATGTTTAGGTTTTGGTTGGAGGGTTTCTCTTGTTAGTTTCTAAAGTCTCTTGAGGGAGGAGTCGAGAGGGCCCCTCCCTGCCAGTCAAACTGATGGCTGGAGGAAGTCTTGGGTAGGTACTTCCTGCCAAGATGGATGCCTCCAGTTCTCTCAAGAAATAAAAAGAAAGTGATTCCTTCCCTCTTTAGCCCTTGCCTCAATTTTCAATACAATGATTCACCAAAGGCTTGAATAGGTAACAAGGAGATTTATTAATCTCAGATTAGTCAGAGGGAAAGAGGTTCAGGATTTTCTAAACTGCTGCTAGGGAGAGGGGTGATGGTGGGGGATGGGTCGCAGGAGAGTTTAGACTGAGAGAGCCTGTTCTCCCAGTAGGGAGATTTGACTGCCTTTTAAGTAAAGTCCTTATCACATCACTAAAACTAGGGGTAACTTATTTGAGGATACTCTACTTGTCTATAGAAACTAAATCCACAATGTCCAATCACCAAGATCCCCCTTCCACCCAGGGCCCAAAGGAAATTCAGGGGAAGGGAAGGGAATGTAGATGAAGAGATCAGGGAGAGGTCCAGAGAAATGAGATAGGTTTAAATTTCCCCAAGACAAGATAAGCACAGGCCAAGGCCGAAGCAAAGCCAAGCCAAACCTGCCACAGCGAAAGCCAGAACGCAAAAGCCCTGTCAATTGGAACTTCACCTCTATCTATAGCTCTAAGTTCTAACTGACTTTCTGAAGATTCTAAGACTTCTAACTGACTTTTTGTTTCCATTAGTAATTACAGAAGCAAAAAGTTTCTGTTAGCCACCTTGCATTAGAGTGTGTGTATGAGTGTAATTCTTCCTTTTTTGAACCAGTTCTGATGAGAGTGAAGTTCTAGCATTGCCTGTTACAGCCCCATTTTCCCCTCCACTGTAAAAGCTCTCCCTTCCATGCCATTTTTATGGGAGAAATTCTTTTCCATTCTACCTCTTCTTTCCCCCTTTTCTTAGTGCATCCCTACTTCTCACCTTTTTTTTTTGAGATCCCAGGATAATTATCTCACATATATGCTCTCTGTCTAAGTAAGCTTTTGACTGCCCTAACAATGATAAAGTTCTTTGAAGTACCATTTTTATCATTTCATGATGCACAGTTTAACTTTATTGAGACCCTTATGATTACTCTTTTATGTTTATATTTTATGCTTCTCTTGAAATTCTGTTTGAATATTGAATTTTCTATTTAGCTCTGATTTTTGTCAGAAATGCTTGAAAGTCCTGGGATTTTTTTTTTGAAGAGATGATGAATTATTCCTCATTTGAGACTTAATTGTGAATCTGAGACATATCTTTTAACTTTATTTATCTAATTTTGTCCCATGTTAGAGAAATGACAGATTTTAAAAAAATTTATACAAAACAATGCCTTTCACATTCAGTGAAGATCAAAATGCAACTGCTTTCACATTACAAGATTTTTTCAGCTCTGAATTAAAGAAAGACTAGTAATTGCTTCTAATTTTCTCAGTCACTTAGGTCTGGAATTGAACCTAGCAAACCAAGAAAGACATCACCAAAGTTGGATATGTTTCAGATTCTTTAATTCACTTGAGTGTACTCCTTGTATACTCAAGGTAGCAGAATTTGGACTACCTGGTAACAATAGTACCAAGTCTCCTAATGAGGATGCAGAAGGCCTAGAAGTACAGAAAAGGCACTTCATATTTTCTCCAGAGGTCTTTCAAATTGAATGAGAGAATAACATGAAAATAAGTAACTGTATTTGTCCTCCAAAAGTCAAACCCTTTAAGAGAGGAATTAAAAAGACCTATTGGATCCCCTTTAAAAAGAATAAGTGATAGACAAATATTTAAAGTCTATTTTAATTTAAAGCAGTACCCTATTCAAACTTTTACCCTGCCTTTGAATGAAAGCCAGCTGAAAACAAAAAAATTATACATTATCTGGAGAATATCTTCAACCTGATATAAGAGAATCATCACAGAAATTTTATTAGCTTTCAGAGTTTATTTTAGTATTTTTATTTCTTATTGAATATATTGATATATATTTTTATCCATCAGCATTTATATGTATTTATATATATACATGCAAAATAAGCATTGTTATATTGTTACAAAATTATGTCTTTCTCTTTTGATAAAATTAAGCAATATGCAGAACAATATTTGACATAAATTTATTTTTTATAAAGTGAAAAACTACTCAGGTTAAATTGCAAAGGGAACCTAATTTTTATTAGTGCATATATAAAGGTTATTTTTGCTTTTAGGTAGCAATTGCATAGTTCATGATTAGTTTCTAATAAAAAAAAAACTAGATACGTGTTCTCAGTTACCTCTAAGAAAAATCAAGTGTCAGTAGAAAAAATTAAAACTTGAAGAAGAAACATAACTTTTAAAGTGGAAAGGTCAGCAAGCACAGCTTCAGCCATGGCAAGTGATGTCACTTCTGTTGGGTTTACTGTTCTGAAAGTAAACAAGGCAGCTGCCAGAACAGCAAGAATTTCCAGAGAGTTGTATTCTTGGTTTCTATTCCATAAAAGCAAAAGCTGATCTGTAGCTAGGTAACCAGAGAATGTGTGTACAACTCCACTTAAATGATATATAAATTGGCTGAGCTCCAATTTCTTTTAGATAATAAAAAGGGTTGTGGAAGATGAGTTTGAAGAGATATCTCAAACAGCAAAGACAGTGAAACAATATCAGAAGGATGAGAAGAAAGGGAATGCAATCTGAAGAAAAAATGTGTATTCCTCTTAGGGACTATATAATATAACTTGGAATGCTTGTGGTATGAATGTAAAGGGGAGCAACATACATTAAAAATCTGTTTAAAGATATTATACCATTTGGTAGATAAAAGACATCTACCATTCCCAATTTTCCTCTTATATATGACTTTAGTGGAGAAAAAGTACAATTTTAAACAGCGTCCTAATAATACACAGGCCTCCTGAGAGGAACAAAATAATATCTGTGACAAATAATGCTCAGAATACAAAATGGTGATCATTACTATTGCCTGTCGACTTCACATCCTCATAAATGATGCTATTCACTAGAAGGTCATACCAAATCACATTGAACTTGAGTTTCTCATAATACAATAAAATCTCAGTTTGGTTAGAAATATTTAAAATAATGATCCACAATTCTGTTCAAAAAGCCATTGGGCCACATTGTCTGATTTGCTGTTGAGCAGAGGCATTCCCTTGTTCTGCTAAAAATTTTTTTCTAAGGCAAACATGTTAATTTTCAAAACTCTCAGGAGGCATTTGTGTTATCAGTACTCAACTGTTTCATATTATAGTCAGATTCAACAAAGAACTCTTTCAATTCAGAGATATATTTTACTTTCAGAGCAACTCGAATTTAAATCCAAATGAATTTTAAAGTTATGATTACTATTTTCAAAATTTGGGTTGTGAAGATGAATGAATATCAGAAAGATAATCTTAAGAAGCATAAAAAGGTCTGAAAAGGCTTGACATCTGGTTAATCAGGTACCATTTCACTTCATTTTATTAGGAAGTTTTGCCCTACAGTTGGTCTTTTTTGTGCCAGGGAAACCTAGTTCAATACACATATTATTTAGATTTTTCTCTCAACTTCCTATTATAGTCAGGGCATCTAGGGATAGAGGCCAAGGTTCAGATGGGAAAGGAATGAAGATGACCACCAAGGAGCAAACAGCAGGTCTAGAAATGGTTGAGAAAGGGTATGAAGGGACTTGGCTCTGTGCTTTCCTCATACAAACTAAAGGCTCTTTTAGATATTCAGGGGGTGCTGCAGGATGCTTAATAAAGGAAATATCACCAGTTCCATATAAATAGCATGCCAAAGTTTTTTTTCTTCCAGTCACAACTATATTTTGTTGTCAGAAGTAATATTTGCTTTAATGTGATTTTTTCCTTCAGTTTACTAACATTTCAGCTAGTTTCTTCTGAATTATCTTAAGATGATCTCTACACTCAGATTGCCCTAAGTTGTTTTTAGGCAGGTAGGTAAGGTATATGTGAGAGATTTACTTTTCATATATATAGTAGGGATGAGAAAGTAATTAGGACAAAATAAAATAAAAGAAAACATTTATTTCAGAGAGTATTGACTAAGATTTGGGAGATTTGTATTCTACTTCTTGTTCTAGCATTTAAGCCCTGTGTGACTTTACACATAGCCACTATGTGTATAATTGGAAATAACACTGGATTTAGACAAAAGCTCTTGGTTAAAATCCTAGCATTACCATGTACTACCTTTGTGACCTGGGTCAAGTTACTTAACCTAGCTGGTCCTGAGGCTGAGGTGGGACTTGATGATCTCCAGATATAAATCTATGATCTTTGATAAATTTCAGTGTTTAAAAGAAGGAGGTTGCAATATTTGATCTTTGTTCCAGCTGTAACATGTCACAACTCTCTGATTCCATGAAATTAAGAGCTCCAATGAGATTTTTGAAATTAGGAAAATGTAATAATTATGTAGTATGATCGATTATATTAGCCATTGAAAAGATAATTATATCAACTTTAGATGCATTATGTTGTAGAAATCTGTATTATTAATTTATACTTTGAATACTTATTTTAAGGATAATATAGTGATGTAAACCCTTTCTCAAAGTATCAACTTCATGATTTATAGGAATTTATTTTTCCCTTACTTTATAAATATTGTTCACAATTACTTGTAAAAAGATGTTAAGTGAACATAAGTGTATAGCAACATAACCATGATAAACTAAGAAATGAGTGCTTTGTCTTTTATTCAAAATGTGATATGAACTGATAAAGGAAAAAAATAGCCTATGTAGGAGGTGTGATCTGTTTATTAGATTATTCATGCTCTTCCATTTCTAAAAAAAATCAAATGTCACAATAAGATTTAAGGTCTCCTATACCAGAAAGTTAAGTAAAATTTAAAATAAGCAAACCTCCAGTTTGAGTTAGATGGTGCCATTAAGAATCAACTTTGAATGTGGAAAATTAGTAATTTGGGGCTACCATCATGATTTGGAGAGGACACTTGCTACAATAAGTAAAGATGGGGTCTTGAGTCATGAAGACCTGTGTGCAAGTCCTACCTCTGATACCTATTGACTGGGCGATCCAGGCAACTCTGTAAGACTAAATTGCAGAGAAGTTTCAGATTTCCATAGGTAGGATTATTTTAGCAGAGAGCTTCCTACAACAAAAAGTTTGAGTCAAGGATTTGACACAGCGAATGGATTGTATCACTGAACATCTAATATAATGGAGTTCTTTAAACATTTTTTTACTCTTACTTTTTATCTTAGTAACAATTCTAAAACAGAGGGGTAAGGGCTAGACAAATAGGGTAAAATGACATTCAGGGTCACAAAGCTAGGAAGTATCTGAGGTCAAATTTGAACCCAGTTCCTCATCATTCTAGGTCTGGTGCTCTATCGACTAGCTGCCCACAATCTAATGTGGTTCTCAAGATAACAAAAAAACTAATCTATGATTAATCTGGTTCTTTCATTTTCTTAACAACCTAATCAGATTTGCCATTTAGAGATCTACTCAAAAGAAATGTATTTTAATTTGTATACAAAGCAATCAGAAGTTGAACATACCCCTTGGTCAAATAATACTGAAAGATGCTGGGAGATATATTTCTAGCCTGGGTAAACTCTCCCTGAGGAAAGCAAATTAACTTCCATCCTCAATCTCCTTCCTCCCATCCTGGCATAACTGAAAACCTTCCTTGGAGAAGGATGGGAGAAGAAGAGGCTGGAGACATCTATTCTGCCTCTCTTTGAATCCCAAAGCTCCAGCCCTGGCCACAGGTGGGCATCACCACCCAGGTAGAGCCCACTCTTGTTACAGTGAATTGTTTCCATGATTTGTTCTTTGGCCATGCAGTATTTAGCATTTTTTAAAATTAAGTCTCAATTTGGCTTTGCTGCTTTCTTTATGCTGTAATGCAACTTCTATCTTTAGTGCCATCCCTTCATTTTACCAAGGAGAGGAGCCCAAGGACCAGCTGGGTTAAGTAACTTGCCCCAGTTCACATAGGTAGTAAGAGGCAGTGTTGGGATTTGAACCCAAGGTACTTCAAATCCATTGTTCTTTTCATTTATATACAAGTCAGTTGATAGGTGTAAAAGCAATTGAGGATTAAGTGGTAGAGTGAGGAATAGATTCCTGGCCTCTAGAATCCTTAGTCAATATTTTTCATAGTAAAAGTTATTTTTTTAAATAACTTTTTTTTGTCCTACTTACTTCCTGGTCCTTGTCATAAGTGTGAAAAGTAAATCTCTTACATATATTTACCTGGATAAAATCTACCTATTTGTCTTGGGATTGTTTAAAGATCATTTAAGAATATTCAGAACCAACTAATTAAAGTATTAGTAAATTGAAAGAAAAATTGAGCTACAGCAAATATGACTCCTGACTTAACTAAAAATAAACAAAGCTGTGGTCCAATTTTAAGGTACTTATGAATTATTTAAATTCTAAAAAATGTTCTTTGATGACTTTGATGATGATAAAAAAATGAACAAAAACAGCTTAATTGGTTCCTGCTTGAAAGAGCTGCTTCTTCATTCTGTTTAGTCAGATGTAGGCAAATCTGGAGGAATTCCCAATGTGGATGCTCTCTTAAAATTTAGTGGACAGATTCTTAGACTCAGGGAGTCTTGCCTAAAGGACTTGACCAGGTGACCCATCCCACTGTCCTAGGAACATAAAGAACTAGAAGGTATTCCCACAAGCCATCTATTCTAACATGTCATTTTGAGAAACTGAGACACAGAAAGATTAAATGACTTGTCCACAGTCTCACAGGTAGTAAGTGATGATAATAACTTTTATATAGTTCTTTAAAACTTTGTAAAGCACTTCATAAATAACATCTCATTTTATGAGTATAAAAACCCTGGAAGATAAGTACCATTATTATTTTCATTTTATAGACAGGAAACTGAAGCAGATAGAAGGTAAGTGACTTACCCCAGAGTTACACAACTAATAATTAGTGCCTGAGGATGGGTTTGAACTCAGGTCTTCCTGACTACAGGTCCAATGATCTATCTGTTGATTGGCCTCTATAGAAACTTGGAACTTGTGTTTTAGACATCAAACATAGTGTTCTTTTCTACTGTACCACACTGACATTCATTAAGACAAGCTAAACTCCAGTCATATATCATGACTTTAAATTATTTTCTCAACTTAGACAGAAGTAACTCTCTGGGCCTTACTTACTTCGAAATTTCTGTATGAAATACTACTACAATTGCCACTAATAAAATGACAAGAAGAAGAATTCATGCTTATATAGCAAATCAGAATTTTGCAGAGCACTCAAATTATTCAGAAGGTTCTGATTTGTCCCCAATTTATCATTCGATGATTAGATATACTCTTCTACTATAATATATAAGTCATGTGCTTCACATTTTTATTATGTTGTGATCATTTTAGAATATATCATTAAAATAGAATTCTATTCTAGCAATAGGGGAGGAGGAAATTGTGAAATCCCAAAGGAGTTCTTTGAATGACTCTTGTAGGCAATATCTTTCTGTGTCACAAAATATGAATAAAAGGAGAAAGACTATGGGTAATTTCCTTGTTTCTTCTAGAACTTCAAAAGCTAAATCCAAATTTAATTTCTCTGTTGGTGGTTTAGCAAAGATGTTCAAAATGTATCCAAAAGTAGTGTCATATTCAGAGTCTCTATGTAATAAATTACTGTTAATAAATATAAGAAGAAAAGATAAGGCGTCAGAGTTTATTTTAAAACGTTTTCAATCAAATAGGTTTTAAAGTTTAATTTATTAATTTTTGGGACATCTTAAAGATTTGAAAAGAAATCCTTCTCTCCCCTTTGATGAAAGGAAGATATAACACTAAATTCTTCTCACCAGTTAGAGGGCAGGATTTAGGCTTTTCAGCTTACTCTCTATTTTCTTTCTGTAGCTCTACTTGGTTTTAACTGCACAGGAACAAAATGTTCTCAAAATGAACTGAGCTTCGTTTTGATTTTCATATCCCCTCCATTTCCAGCTTACTTTTACCTGCTGTCTTCCCTCATTAGATTATAAACTTCTTGAATGTGAGGACAGTTTTTCCTTTTTGATTTGTATCCCTAACTTACAACTAGAAAAAATACAAATTAAATGCAAAAGCACTTAAATACACTTTGTTTGATAGGGAGGGTAATAGCATGGATCAGGAAAAGCTTTTGATTCTATAATCTCCTCAGGTCTTCCCTTGCCTGCTCCATTTCAGAGTTTTCCGACTAAAGAAAGTTCCTGAATCTTCTCTTCACATTGTGATCTCAGGTGCTCCTGTGGTTTTAATTAATATCTCTATGCAGATGACTTTTACATTTGTTTTTTCAATCCTAATCTCTCTCCCAATCTCCAGTCTCATATTGCTAACTTGGAATTATTTTTTTACATCTTGAACTGGATGCCCCATAGACATCTCCAATTCTACATGTTCAAAACTGAACTCATGAACCCAAACCCTAACAAGGACTCCACATTTCTTCCAGTTCCCAGTGTTATCCTCAACTCCTCATTCTCTCTCATGCTCATAACCAATTAATTGTCATGTCTTGTCATTTCTACTTTCATTATATTTCTTCTATATGCCTCTTCTCTACTCTGACACTTCAATCACCCTGGGGCTGGCCATCATCACCTCATAACAGGAAGGTTGGTCTTCCTGTCTTGTGTCTCCCTACTAAAGCTATCTTGCACTCAGTTGTTAAATTGGTCTTTCTAAAGAATAGCTCTGATCATATCATCCCCTATTATATTAGATACAGTGACTCCCTGCTATTTCCAGAATTCAATATAGAATCTTAAATTTGACTTTTAAAGTCCATAATCTGGCCTTTTCCAACCTTTCCATTCTCCTTACATATTATTCTCCTCCATATACTCTGCAATCCAGTGATACTGGGCTTCTTGTTCTTCTCACAAGACACTCCATCTCATTACAAATATTTTCACTGGCTGTCTTCAAGACTGGAACTTTCTTCCTCTTCATCTCTGTCTCCAAGCTTCCAGCTTATTTCAAGTCTTAGCTAAAGTTTTACCTTGTGCATCATGTTAACTAGGAAAGTAAAACTCCTATCTCCAACTTGACCATCATTTCCCCTTAGATCCTGATGGAAACAGATCAGAATCTAATCTCAAGAACCTTTAGAGTTGCATGCTTTCAGCCCATTCCTCTCAGTCATTTTCTTGGCAAGTAACTTTTTTGGAGAGCTAGCAATTGCTTCCACAGGTGCTACTGCCACAGCTACTGAAACCCCAAGGGAAAATTTTTTTCTTTCTTCCAAAGTAATTGGCTTTGGTCAAATGATTCAACTTCAGGAATTAATATGATTACTATCGGTAGAAATCACATTAAAGAAGATGTGAATGTGAACTCCTTGAAAACAGAGACTGCCTTATTTTCTATACTTATCTCCAGCATTTAGCGGAGTGTTTTGCACATAGTAAGTGCTTAATAAGTACTTCATTCATTCATTCTAATAAGAATACTACATTGAGTTATATCTACCAGATGCAGTTTTAATTATCAGAAATTTTAGTCATTTTGTGTGGCATGTTCCTCTCCAATTTTTTTCTTTTGAGAAGTTACATTATATGTGTGTATATGTGTATATACACACACATATTTGTCACCCTTAAATGAAAATGTATTTTCTAGTTTTCTCATGTGATGAAAAGAGTTCTTGAAGTTAGTGTCAAACTCTAGAAATTTTGACCTTTATACTGACTCTTCTTAACATAAATTAATATGATTTACAGTGATTGCTTCAATCATCAGAATCATTCTCCTCTAAAATACAAGCCACAGGGAGCTAGCTGTTTTTGAGGACCTACTTTCTTAAACTGAGGTATGTCCTGCTATGATTTACAATATAGCTCTTCCCGGGGCTAATTAATGCCCAAACAGTGGCTAAGCACCCAGATTAATGTTTCCTTTCACCACATGAAGTGGTTTTTAAAATCCCTGTGGATATAATTGCAAACTTATTTTAGATAAAAATTCACTGATTTTGTTATATAGCTAGTGGAGTATAATCTAAATGGAAGGTATTGTTAAGTTGATGATTCTATGAATCCTGTCAAAATGCTTCAAAGTGTTAATTAGAATGGTAATAAATGAAATTTCCAAGGCAGCAAATTGTATTATAGCCTGTACTCGAAATGAAAGAAATCAGTTCCTTATGATTTTGAATTACTTTACAGAAGGAGGTGTGATAAAAAAGTTTTTAACTGCCATACATTCATGAGTTCTCTTAAATTATTTTAAAAAGTAATTATTTTTGCATATCTTCTATTATTACTCATTCATTTCTTATAGTATGATTTTTAAATGAAATTTTGGTAAATAGAGAACTTGAAGGCTGATAATATTTCTAGTATATTTCTTAAGCCAAACCACTGATGGTCCTGCTGTGTTGTGAGGAGGATCTTATTTTATATATGATATAACCAGTTAAAACAATAATAGGGGTGTGTGCTATAATATCTAGAATAGTAATGTTAAGAATAGGTTGGACTAATTCAAAATCCAATATACCTCTATAATACCTGGGTATGATCTTAAACCACAGGTAAGAGATGAATAATATCCCTTGCCATAACCCCAATATCAAATAATGCATACAGTCTTCAAGTACCATTCTCCCAAACATTGATACAAATGACCAGTTATACAAAATTACAGTGGTGTTATTAGCCACAATGAATGACTAATAACCAATAACTAACACAAATTCAACAATATTCTCACAACAATATAAATTTACAAACAAACAAGATAACACAAACAATAAAGGCCCCCCAAAATGGGGAAAAACCCTTTCTCTGGCCCTATTTCAGTCTCTATAGTATTTTGACTCCAAGTAGAGATTTTATCAATGACTTGCGGTAGGGGGTAAGCAGTTCTGAGTAGCTCACCACTGGCTGGGAACTATGGTAAAGGATGGGAATAGGGGTTTCTACACTTCTAGACTAAGGGCAAACCACAGGGTCAGGGGAGGGACTTATCCACATTCAACTGAGACCTAAGCAAGACAGGGCCCAGAGAATAGCAGGACTGAAGTGGGAATCCTCACAGCAGAGTCCTGACACACTCCAGCAATGTTGCAGCTCCTCCAGGACCACTAGCTGTACTCTTTCAGGTGGGTAGATTCTGGGAGCTAACCCAGCCCAAGTTAACCTGCAACTCAGTTTGGGATTAATAGTCTCTACCAAAATCTCCCACAAGTAGATGTTGGTCTTCCTTTAGGATCTCTGGAAATCTGGGTGCAAACTCCACTTCCTCTGAGGTCTCCCAGGATCAGTTACAACTTTTCCCAACCACCGTGGAGTCTGTCTCAGAGAGAGAAACCACACTTCCTGCTTCCCCATTCCATTTGGAATTCTCAAACCCTTCCTGCTAGGTCTCCTAAATAATAACTAAAGTAATCTTCCTCACAACAGTTGTTATCCCACAGCAGCAATGTAGTATCATAGATTGTAGTGTCATAGATCTAGCCCTACATGAGACCTTAGATCTCACTGATTCCAAACTTCTTCTTCAGCTGAAGAAACTGAGGCATAGAGGGTTATGTGATTTGCCTAGGGTCACATGGTTTATAAAGGTCTATTTTTGCCTAGGTCTTTCCCAAATTGGTCATACCCTTATTATTTGTCTCTGTAGAGGAAAGTTCCTGGAAAATAATTCTGGAGGGAAATGGAGCAGAGCCTTTTTATTTGTAGCCTTTTTATTTGTAGCCTTTTTATTTAGTAGGCTGATATAGCTCTAGAGCTGCAGAAACTATATTCTGAGTTCTTTGCTCTCATCCTGCCTGCTCTATTCTCTGCTCTTTGCTTCGTCCTGCTGTAATCATAACTATAATATGATATAATATAATATAACATAACATAATGTAATATAATGTAATGTAATGTTATATAATATAACAACATAATTAATATGATAAAATGTAATATAATAACTGTAATCATAACTCTGCTGAGGTGACATTCTTCCTTTAAGACTCTACTTAAGTTTTACTTCTTCCATGAAACTTTCTTTTATTTACATTCCTCTTCCCATGTGAAAATGAATAATCCTTCCTCAAATTTCTTCTGGCCCTTTATCCGATTTTTTCTTTGCACTTGTATCACTCTACTATTTGTCATTGTTATTTGTTGCAATAATCCTTCTCTCAATTAGGCTGTAACCCTTTTAAGAGGTAGATTAGATTTCCCAGTGGGTCCCTGGTCAGAAAGTTCACAGACTTCAAGCTTATTTATTGGAGCTCTTCTCTGGTTTCTGTCTCTTCTACTTTGACGTCTCTTCTCAGATCCTCTGGTTTCTGATCATCTTCTTGTCTGGAACTGGACAGAGAAGCTTACTACTTCTTTTTTATATTCTTCAACATTTTTCTTTCTATCATTATTTATTGGATAGTTTCTGGAGTTTACATGGTTTTATTGGGGATTCTTCATGGCCTTTCAAGTCTCTATCTCGACTAGAAAGGGTTAACACATTGCTAATTGAATACATGTGAATGTCACTTATGTAGCATCTTTTGATTTCACTGCCTTTAAAGATTTAAGGATTTCTATGAAAGAATTGAGTATTTTAATACATACATGAAAAAGCATTGTGGCATAATTTAGGGGGCATGAGATGAATGGGAAGAATGATTTATCAGACTTATAGTCACCCAATAAATAGACAAGGAAACAACTGGATCTCAGCAGTGACAGGATATACTTGCGACTTTGCTGGCAGACAAAGGAGTTACGGTCTTGGGTAAGATTGGTCTTCAAAACAAAGTAGGAGGAGGAAGCGAATTTATGATCCTTCAAGAGGATCCCTTTGGACCTCACACCCAGGTTAAGCCTATCCTCACACTTCTTAATTTGGTGCAGGGACACATCAGTTGTCCCACTAGAGAGCTGCTCAGGGATGGAAGTGGGCCAGGTGAATAATAGAGAAGGAAGGAGGTCTCAGTCAAGTTTGATTAGTCTACCATGTCAGATATCACAGGAAGTGAGGGACCAATTAAATAGAAAGGAGAAAGTTTCTAACAAGTAAGATTACTGATGTGTGTGTTGGGTAATAGAGAAATAGAAAGGTTGGGAGGCAGATTCCAGGCAGATGGAGGAGGAATACTAGAGCAAAGGAACTCTGTCAAACAAATATTTAGAACCCTTTTCCTAAACCTGATTTTTTTTTAATTTGAAGTTGTTGTTGCTATTATTGCTATTGTTTTCACCATACCAAGAAGAGCTATGATGTGGACAAGGATTATAAATTTGGTCTCCCTTCAAAGAGTAGAATATAACTAAGAACTTAGTTGCAAAGTGGAAATTTTTGACTTGGTGACAGGAAAAACTTCCCAACAATTGAAACTATCTCCAAGAGGAATGGACTTTGGAGGCAAAGGAATTTCCCCAGTGGATTCTTCAGGCAAAACTCTTTCAGAGGAATGGCCATTTTTGGGAAATGTTGGAGAGCCACCTCTTATTCAGAGACATTTTGGATTAGATGACCCCAGAGATACTTCCAAATATTTTAATTCTATGCATTACAAAAGTGTTCTTTTGTTATGAACTTCTTTACTTTCCCAGGGTGCTGGTACTGAATTAGCCCTGAATGGAGATGGAGTAAGAGTATTAATATAACCCTTGGAATGCTATCCAAAATTAAAAAAAAAAAACAACCCATCTTCCTGGCCATGCATATTGCTCTTGGACTAGTTATAGTGCTTGGTGTTCCCCTTTTACTTATTCTTTATTTCTCCTAAGGAAAATGTTTGGATGTCTCTTTTGCATAATTCTTATTTTCATTTGAACTAGTTATTTATGTAACTATCTTATTCCCCCTCCTGGAGTGTAGAACCTGTGACATTCTTCAGTTTTGTAAAGCCAGAATCTAAAACAAGGCCTTGTGCTCTGTAAATATTTAATGAATTAAGGAACAGAAGACCTCTTTTAAAATGAAAATGTTATATGGAAGGACCATACTTTAAGGATAATCCTTATTATATACAATTCATTATTATATACAATTATATGCAATTAATTGTATGTGGCCGCATGCGGCCATATGTCATTAAAAATGGCTATGTGTGTCAGCACTGACATCCGTGTCATAGGTTCGCCATCAGGTATGTAGATTAACAATGGGGGACTGAGAAAAAGATAGTTAAGCTTTTAAATGGGGAATTTTAAAAAGTCAAAAGTAATGGTCAGCCTTGGAGATGAGGGGTCAGACAACATAATGGGGGAACCACTAGAGGGTAGCATGAAACCTTTGGGCCCTGTGAAGTTTGTAGGAAAATAAGAGGATGCTTTAAGAAGGAGAAATGGAGCCAGCACACTAAAGAAATCATACTTTTGCCTTGGCTTCAAGTCTATGCTTAACAGGGAAATTGTAGTTCTAGTCTGTGGCTTATAGTATTCCTGGAGGGTTTTCTATTTTCTTCAGGCTGCATTCTATAAGGGGAACCTAACTACCATTAAGATAATTTGCTAGTGTCCCTTTTCTATTCCTTTATTTCATTCCCAGAATGAATTCCCAGGTACTCTGATCTGAGACAGATATTCCCATATACATATTGTGAGAAAGAAAAGGAAGAAATCATTTTTGTTTTCTCTAAACTGAAAGCTTCTGTTTGGGGAGCTTATCTTAGTTTGTCCTGGCTGCTACACAAGTTTGCTTTTCTCTGTTAGTTTAACTTTAAATCCTTTAAAATTAATCAGTTAGGTCAACCGAAGGACAAATTTGGGGCCTCTGATGGATAACAGTAAAAGCAAATGTGCTGATAGCCAGGAATGGGCACATTTAGACTATTTTAAACCAAAGTCACTACATTCTCTTAGAGGAACTAGGGAAATAAAGTTAATTAAGGAGGTCACAGTAAAGGTATCTAGATTCTTTGGAAATCACAGCCTCCAGACTGTAGACTTGCAGTAAAATAAATTGAAAGGATTCAATATCCTCATTGCCTTGGTTACTAGGTACCATAGCACAGAGGTGGCCACAGAGATTTGCTCACTCTCTTTCCATGCTGTTTATGATCTGGAGACAAGGAAAAACAGTTAGAATAAATAACTTTTGTTCCCTAAAAGAATAACTGGGATCTTGCCACAACTATTATATTTAAGCTAGTCATGTTGCTTCAAAAGCTATTTATTCATTTATGTATCTATCTATCTATCTATCTATCTATCTATCTATCTATCTATCAATCTATCTATCTATCTATTCATTCATTCATTTATTTACATTTTTAAACCCTTAACTTCTGTGTATTGGCTTATAGGTGGAAGAGTGGTAAGGGTGGGCAATGGGGGTCAAGTGACTTGCCCAGGGTCACACAGCTGGGAAGTATCTGAGGCCGGATTTGAACCTAGGACCTCCCATCTCTAGGCCTGACTTTCAATCCACTGAGCTACCCAGCTGCCCCCCTCCAAAAGCTTTTAGTTTTGGAGTTTAGTCATAGAAGATGGAGTCAGTTTTTGTTACCTGAAAGCCAACCCAATACCAGAATATCACTGAAAACTATTGACCTTGATTGGGAATATATTCAGCCCATAGCTTGTTAAAAATCAAAACAGAGGTTGTGTGGATAACCTGAGGCAACAAAGAGAATGGGAGAAAGATCTTTGGATCTTTAGCTCATGATTTCAAAAGCTGTATCAGTCCGGAGGGTTTAGTACCACATGTAAATGAAAGGAAGGATGAGTCAAAGATAGGCACAGTCTTTAGCCCTTTCAAAAACTCCTAAAAACTGATTCCATATTGAGGCAAAGAACCACAAGATGCCTAGTTATCTTAGAAGTATGTTTACAATATTGCATTATTTCACTGTAATGGCAGGGATATCAAGCTGAAGAATCTGATTTGAAATTTTGTGGGAGAAGTTGTGATGTCTTTTTATATTTTTAACTCCTTAAGAGAAAAATCCAATTAAGAAAAAGCATACATTGTCTCTCATAGCCTAGATGTCACAATAAATTTGTGCAAGTGGAAGAAAACAGAAGTGGGCATATGGAATCAAAGTCTTTGGGCTGGGAGGGAGTTTAATGTTCATCTGATTTGATACTTACCAGATGCAAGAATCATCTCCACCAAATTGTTTCCAGTTTCCTCTAGAAGATCTCCAATGAGGAGGAAGTTTCTGCATAGCTGTAATTTCTGGGAAATCTTAGACTAAATTCCATTGCCTGTCACTTCTACTCTGACTTTCTCTGGCCTCTGTGATAAAGCAAAATAAATCTAATTCCTCTTTGACGTGACAGCTATATATGATATATGAGGACAATAATTATTTCTACTCCACAAATCTCTTCTCAAGGATAGATATCCTCCTCTTCTTTAAGTGATCTTTGTGTGGCATGGCTTTTGAGTTCTCCTGCCATATTGGTCTAGACCTATGTTTTCATCAGTATGTATTCTACAAGTCACCTACCCCAGTTTGCCTCAGTTTCTTTATATATAAAATGAGCAAAAAAAGGAAATTTTTGCCAAAAAATCCCAAATAGGTTAACAGAGTCAGACATGACTGAAATGACTGAATGACAAAAAACCATAGATCATCCTTGACTCTAGGGCCAGTTCTCTACCATACAAAATGCTCTTCTCTCCAAAATCTGCCTTAGATCATCAGTTGTGATAGGGATGAGAACTGGAACTATGATTCCATTTACATAGGGGAAACTTGGATGAGGAAGATCACTCTACCCATGCATGTTGAAACCTTCTCTGCAACTTCTAGCCTTGGGAAGCTTTTTGTTTGTTTTTTTAGAACAGTGAAAAGTTGTGACTTACCAATGGTGATATGGTCAGTATTTGTAAGAAGTGAAACTTGAACATAGTCTGATTTTGACAATGACACCTTTAAAATGTGTCACCAAAAACTGAGGGAATTGGACTAGATAATATATAAGGTACCATTCATTTCTAATCTAAATTTCATTATCTTAGAAGCATACTCTAAGGACTGGACCAGGGTAGAATAGTAGAACATTTGTGTTGTGTGGTAATAAAATATATTTTTGAGTGATTCACAGCCATTCAAATTACTGGAGAAATTTCATGTTGGTGATGATTTCTAGGAATCTTCCTATTGAGTGATGTGGTTAGAAATTGAGCTCATTTAGAAGGGAGAAATCATCTCCTAAGTACACCCTTTACAATCATTCTAGACTCCTGCTGTGTTTTCCTTGACTCTTTCTCAGTGTAAATCCAAGGAGAATGGTGGAGAAAGGCACTATAACAGGATCCTATGGTATTATTATTTTTTTCCAATCTGATGGCTGACAAGGGAGATAAAAATGATGAGGACTCACTATTCATATTTTATGACATGCAGCCACTGTCATCATAAGCCACTCTCAGAGAGCATCCACTGGGTACACAGTGCTGTGCTGATCATTTCTCACAAAAATTCATGCCTTCCTAATGGTCGGTCACATTTTTCCCTCTCACTGTTTCCTGGGTTTCTTTTCTTTTTTTTCTTTTTAACTTTAAATCATTATTCTCTGCCTCATACTCAAGCCAAGGGATTATAATTATAGGGAAAGAATCAGATGACATAGATTTAAGGGAGAAATGCAACAAATGGAATAGCATCTACAAAAGGGAAATAATTGCACTTACTGTCCTCTTTTGGGGAAAGCCTTTTACATATTGTGAAACACTATGTAAGAGTGAGTTATTATTGTCATTTTTTTTTTATCCTGGGACTCCATTCTAGGAGCATAGGGCCACAACCAGTAGGCAATGGGTCACACAGTCGCTCAGGGTCACCCAGCTGGGAAGTGTCTGAGCCCGGATTTGAACCTAGGACCTTTCGTCTCTAGGCTTGGCTCTCAATCCACTGAGCTAGCCCAGCTGCCCCTACTTTAGGTTGCAGTTTCTTTAGCAGATGTAGTTTTTACCGGGTGGGGTTGCTAGCCCCACGCCCAACCCTCCTCCTTTTTCATCCGGGCTAGGGACCGTCCTTAGCCCAGGAGTGGTAAGGGTGGGCGATAGGGGTCAAGTGACTTGCCCAAGGTCACACAGCTGGAAGTGTCTGAGGCCGGACTTGAACCTAGGACCTCCAGTCTCTAGGCCTGGCTCTCAATCCACTGAGCCACCCAGCTGCCCCTCATTATTGTCATTAGTACTGATGAATTTAGAGTATGGACATTTACATTATTTATCTTGTATTTAGTTTTCTTCTAGCTCTAATGTTTTTTGTGCATCTGTGACTTTTCTTTATCAGATTGATGAGAAAATATTCCTCTAAAAATCCCATTTATATCTTTTATGTTTACATCACCTAGATTTCCCTCTGTATCCCACCTATTCCCTTCTCCTAAAGATCTAACCTATGTAATGAAGTTTTTTTCAAAGAAAATAAAATAGGAAGAATAGAAATAATTAAACAAACCAAGCAATATTTTAACTGACACTACATGCAGTGTCCACACTCATTGATATCCCTCTGTTTTCCCCCCCAACATATGCAAAGGAATTTGGAGAAATATCTTCTTATATCTCTTAGAGTTAACCTTATTCTATATAATTTTGCAACATAAACTTTCTATTGTTTCCAAGTTATGTTTACATTTTTGTAGTCATTGTGTATATTGTTTTCCTAGATCTGTTTACTTCAATTTGTATTGGTTTATAGAAATATTTTCTATGCTTCTCTGAATTAATCATACTCATAGTTTCTTTTAGCAGAATAATGTTCCATTATATTCAAGTGTCACAGTTCTTTTAGCTGTTAATTGATGGGACATCTAGTTCCTTTCTGTTCTTTGCTAACATATACAAAGAATGTTGCTATAGGCCTGTTGCTGTATACAATGTGCTTCTTTTTGTTAGTGACCTCCTTGGAATATACATCTAACAGTAGAACTCCAAATGAAAGGATGTGGTTATTTTAGCTACTTTATTTGCATAATTACAAATTGATTTATAGATGATTGTATTTTCATAGCTCACTAATAATACATCAGCGTGCCTATTTTCCCACGAATCCTCCAACACTGCATAGTACTATTTTTTGTTAGCATTGTCAATTTGTTGGATGTGAGGTAAAACCTCAGAATTGTTTTGATTTATATTTCATGACTAATGATTTGGAGGCATTCTTTGCTTGGGATTTTAGTAATTTACAACTTTTCTTTTGAAGACCTTTCATATATTTTGTTTACCTATCTTTCAGTGTATGACTTTTGCTCTTACACACTTCTATTAGTTGTCTATGAATGGGGGATACTAAGTTCTTAGTGATATTTGATACAAAGATTTTCATACAAGTCTGTTTATCTATGATCTCTTTGGGGTACAAACCCAACAATGGTATGGCTGGATCAAAGGGCAGGCATTCTTTTATAGCCCTTTGAGCATGATTCCAAATTGCCACCCAGAATGGCTGGATCAGTTCACAGCTCCACCAGCAATGCATTAATGTCCCAATTTTGCCACATCCCCTCCAACATTCATTACTCTCCCCTTCTTTCATTTTAGCCAATCTGCTAGGTGTGAGGTAGTACCATATTGTTTTAATGACTGCAGCTTTATAATATAGTTTAATATCTGGTACTGCTAGGCCCCCTTCCTTCACATTTTTTTCACTATTTCCCTTGATATTCTTGATCTTTTGTTATTCCAAATGAAATTTGTTATAGTTTTTCCTAATTCAGTAAAGAAGTTTTTTGGTAATTTGACAGGTATGGCATTAAATAGATATATTAATTTGGGTAAGATGGTCATTTTTATTATATTAGCTCGTGCTACCCATGAACAAATAATGGCTTTCCAATTGTTGAGATCGAATTTTATTTGTTTGGAAAGTGTTTTGTAGTTGTTTTCGTATAATAGCTGTGTTTGTTTTGGTAGATAGATTCCCAAGTATTTTATGTTGTCTAGGGTGATTTTAAATGGTGTTTCTCTTTCTACCTCTTCCTGCTCTAATGGTGTTGGAAATATATAGAAATGCTGATGATTTATGTGCATTTATTTTGTATCCTGCAACTTTGCTAAAGTTGTTGATTATTTCTACCAGCTTCTTAGTTGATTCTCTAGGATTTTTTAAGTATACCATCATATCATCTGCAATGAGTGATAGCTTAGTCTCCTCATTGCCTATTTTGATACCTTCAATTTCTTTTTCTTCTCTAATTGCTACTGCTACTGTTTCTAGTACTATCTTGAATAATCGAGGTGATAATGGGCATCCTTGTTTCACTCCTGATCTTATTGGGAAGGCTTCTAATTTATCCCCATTGCATATAATACTTGTTGATGGTTTTAGGTATATACTGTTTATTATTTTTAGGAAGGGTCCTTCTATTCCTATACTTTTCAGTGTTTTCAATACGAATGGATGCTGTATTTTGTCAAAGGCTTTTTCAGCATATATTGAGATAATCATGTGATTTTTGTTTGTTAGACTGTTGATATGGTCAATTATGTGGATGGTTTTCCTAATGTTGAACTATCCTTGCATTCCTGGTATAAATCCCACCTGATCATGGTAGAAGATCTTCTTAATTACTTGCTGGAGTCTCTTTGCTAGTATTCTATTTAAGGTTTTTGCATCTATGTTCATTAGGGAGATTGGTATATAGTTTTCTTTCTCTGTTTTTGATGTACCTGGGTTTGGAATCAGTACCATATTTGTGTCATGAAAGGAATTTGGTAGGACTCCTTCTTTGCTTATCATATAAAATAATTTGTATAGTATTTGGATTAGTTGCTCTTTGAATGTCTGATAGAATTCACTTGTGAATCCATC
>NC_058132.1:445304539-445316640 GCF_016433145.1 Gracilinanus agilis
CCCCCATATCATCTTAGAACATTTAGTATTCCAACCTCTCCCTATGAATCATTCTTCTAATTACTATTGTAGTGAATACTATAATAGTGAATAGAGTTCACTACAGAGAATTATACATGACATTTCTCCACATAGGAATACAATATAGTTACATCTTATTTAAACCCTAAAAGAGGCAAATTTAAAAAATATGAGTTTTCTTACTTTCCCTTCTGCTTCTTATTTACATTTTTATGTTTCTCTTGATTTTTGTGGTTGGATATTGAACTTTCCTTTTAGTCCTGGTCTTTTCTGTGCCAATGCTTGGAAATCTTCTATCTTGTTTAATGCCCAAACCTTCCCCTGGACGTATATATAGTCGGTTTTGATGGGCAGGTGATCCTTGGTTGTAGACCCAGTTTTCTTGCCTTTCTGAATATCATATTCCAAGCCTGTCAGGATGTTATTCCTAATTTTGAATGAATATTTATTATTTGTAGCGGTCAACAGTTTTCTTCCTTTGCTTTATCCTTTTATGGTTTGGGTATCAGGACTTCATTTATCTTGTTGTAAGAGTGATGTGGAGTGTATTCTCTATTTTTGAGAATAATTTTTGTGGTATATATATATATATATATATATATATATATATATATAAACTGTTTCTTAAAAGTTTGGTAGAATGCTCCAGAAAATCCATTAATAGAAGATTTTCCTTTTGTAGTTCTTTATGGTAATAGATTATGTTAAATTTTTACTGGGTATTCTGATATTTTAAGTATTTTATATTTTTGAAGGTTTGTTTGTTGTTACTTTTGTTGACCTTAATAGGTACTTATTCTTTTTTATTTTTGTTCCTTTTGTTGTGATTTCCCATTGTTCAAGGAAAATGTTTGATTAGCTGTTCCTGTCCAAAATACTTGTAATTTAAACTGTATGAAAAGAAAAACTTAAACATAAGGATCTGGCTGAGGAGATCAAAATTATCTGTGAATATGAAATGCACATTATCCTGATTGTTTTGTCTGCTATAGAAATTGTACTTAGAATGCTTTTAGTGACCCTACAGAGAATTAATTTTCATTCTAATACTTTTTTTCATTTAAAAAAGATAACTTTCATCCACATATTCAATAGTTCTTAGAACATTGAATATAATGGGATAATAGAAGCATACTTACTTTTCCTAGGATGATTTTTATCTGAATCAAATTGTAAAAATAAGAATGATATTAATAACACCATTATGGGAGAAATATCTCCTTTCTGAGTTCATATAGGTACCTGTTAGAATATATCTACCACAATGCAGAAATTATAGAAGTAACAACCTAGGTTTTATTATGCTTGAGTACAGGTTCAGGTCTTGGACAAAAAAAATAAACCTGAATGAAGAATGGGCCTCTTATAGACAAAATTACATCAGAGAAACAGAGAAAAAATATTTTACACATTACAATCTCATACATTCTTCTAGACCATAAAAGTTAAAGGAAAAAAAAAACCATTCATAATCACATGTTTTCTTCAATGTCATAAAAATTGAACAAATTTAGTTAAGCAGAGTCATAATCTCATATATCTGTTAAGGTAACAAACCTACTTAAATAGACTGAGTTAGGTTACAGATTAAAATACACTTAAAGATTCATAATGTGTCGATTTAGGGGTTAGATTTACATGCTACCAAGATAACTTCAAAGAGTTAGCTAGGGCAGAAAACTAATAATTAAAACATTTTGGGAAGCTAAAATTCCCCATTGGCTTTTATCTGAGGAAATACTTCTCTTAACATGAGCCAGGTTTTGGTCTACTAAGGTTAATATTGACAGAAGAGGACTTTTAGCTCATCAAAAGTTGTAGAAGAAATGGGACCTGAGCCTTGAATGATAAAATTTAATAAAAAAAGAAAAAAGTTCCTATTACAATGCTAATAACCATAACTGATAATAGTATAACTCTTCAAGATCTACAAAGTGCTTTATATATTTTTTCAGTTGATTGTCATTGTAAATTCCTTGAAATTATTTTTATTTGGCAATATTACCTGTCATATTTGTGATTTTTTCTTTAGTATTATATTTAATTATTAAATTAATTAATTTATTTAGATGCCCCTTATTGATTTCATTTAGTTTCAGCTGGTTTCACTGCCTGGTGGTCATAAGAAGCACATATGTATATTTCTGATTTTCTGCAGTTGTATGAAGTTTTTAAGCACTAGCATGTGATCTATTTTAGTAAAGCCTCAAAATATGTATAACCCTTTTAATTTCTATTCAGTAGATACCAGAGGTCTTTCAAATCAAACTTTTTCTTAAATTCTATATCCTTATCCTTAGTTTTTTTCTCTTGTTTATTTTTTTGTTAGATTTATCTAGGTCTGAAAAGAGAACACTGAAATCCTCAGCAATTGTTGTTTTGCTATCTATTTCTCTGTCTATAAACTATTCCTATAAATACTTAGCCCTTATGCTATTCATTTCATATCCACAGGTGTATATGCGTGGTCCTGTATATGTGTATCATTGTTACTATTTTATTCTCTATGACCCCTTTAAATACAATGTATAAAACTCCTAGGGACATGGCTAATAAGATACTCAAATTAATAATACATATATGTAAAAAAATTCCCATTAGAAAAAAATGCAGTGATAAAAACAGAAAGACAAATAACCAGAGAGATATTAATTACTTGTGGTTGGGCTATCAATATAAAAATTGATGATATATTTTATTTACAAAATTTAAGTTAATTTAATTAATTTAATATAATTCATAAATAATATATTGATTTATATAACCTATTTAATAAAATTAATTTATAAATTTGATGACATATCATTAATCTATAAATGAGTTACTCAATGTCCAGAAATTCATCTGGAATAACAGAAGGTAATGATTGCCCCCCAAAATAATAAAAAACGTGGGAAAGAAGGAGCATTAGCAGAACTAGATCTCAATCAATCATACAAATCTGTAATCATTTAAGCTATTTCATGCTGGTTAAAAAAAGTCAAAAGGAGTTTCTTTATCCAAGGGTTCTTCTGCCAATGAATCTTAGACATATTCCCTACTCCTCTCCCTTCCCCCTACAAAAATATTTTAATTTGATCAATGGAACACATTACGTATATAAGACACAGATGGAAAATCCTAAATTTGAAACATAAATTTGTTTAAATAAATCAATTTAAATGGAATCAGAAGGGTAAAAGTTAATGAAGAAAAAATCTTTGCAAAAATTATTCTGATTAAGGTTTCATATTTTACATATATAAGCATTTGCTAAAAATACATAAGAAGTATCATCATTCTCTTAACAATGAAAAGACAAGGAATTAAAAGGAAAATTTTCAAAAGAAGAAATGCATATTATTATGATCATATAAAAATATTCCAAGTCACTAATAATAAGAAACATGTAAATTAAAGGACTTGGAAGTTCTACCACATCTCCAGCACCTGAACAAATATGTTATAGTAGAAAAGTGGCCATTGATACATTGATACAGGGTTGATTGGTCCAATCATTCCAAAAAGCAATTCTGAATTGTCCTCCCAAAGTCACTAAAATGTGCATAGTGTAATGCAAGGTGGCTAACAGAAACTTTTTGCTTCTGTAATTTCTAAAGGTGACAAAACGTCAGTTAAACATCATAGAATGTTCAGAAAGTCAGTTAGAACTTAAAGCGATAAATAGAGGTGAAGTTCCAACTGACGGGGCTTTTGCCTTCTGGCTTTTGCTGTGGCTGGAGGCTTTTGCTTTGGCCTTTCTGCTTTGGCCAAATTGCTTTGGCTTTGGCCTGTGCTTATTTTATTTTGGGGAAATTTGGACCTATCTCATTTCTCTGGACCTCTCCCTGATCTCCCATCTCCATCCCTCCCCTTTCCTGATTTTCCTTTGTGTTCTGATTGGCAGGGAGGGCTTGGTGATTGAATATAGTGGGTTTTAGTTTCTTTAGATAATTGGAGTATCCTCAAATAAGTATCCCTAGGTTTGATAAAGACTATTTAAAAGGCAGTCAAATCTTCCTGACTGGGAGAGCCAGTCGCTCTCTCTGTCTAAACCTCTCCGTGACCCATCCCCCACCCTCACCCCTTTCCCTAGCAGCAGTTAGAAAATCCTGAACCCCTCCCCCCTTCTGACTGACCCCGGTATTAATAAATCCCCTTGTTACCTATTCAAACCCTGTGGTGAGTCATTGTGTCGAAAATTAAGACAAGGGCCAAGAGGAAAGAATCATTTTCCTTTATTTCTTGAGACAGCTGGGGCATCCATCTTGACAGGAAGTACCCACCTTCAAGACTTCCTCCAGCCATCAGTTTCACTGGCAGGGAGGGGCCCTCTTGACCCCTCCTTCAGGAGACTTTGAAACTAACAAGAGAAACCTTCCAGTCAAACCTAAACGTTTCTTACTGGCCCTGGTTTCCTCCCTGTATTCTCTGTCTCAAGCCTCTGGGAATAAACCTGTCTGAGCTGCCCTCTCCTACATACCCCATTTCCTTTATCTCCTATATACCTAACCATACCTTCATTCCTCCTCCAATCATCTTATTCTCTTTTATCCTTCCTCACACCCACCTACTCTACTCAGTTTATTTACTATTCTTTTTTGATAACAAAAAATTCTGAATTGTCCTCCCAAAGTCACTAAAATGTGCATAGCCTTTGATGATACCACAGCTAGGCATATATCCCACCCAAGGAGATAAAAGGCAAAAATGATTATAGAACACTAATATAATAAGAATGTTATTATTGCATATGAAAAATGACAAATAGAATGGTGCCAGAGAAATTTTGTATGAAAACATGTATAAAAACAGAAATTAGCAGAATCAGAACAATTTACACAATGCTGATTTTATATGATTTTATGCTTTGATCAATGGATGGTCCAATCAGAACTTCAGAAGACTAATGGTGAAGCACTTTTCACAGATAAGAGGTGAAGAATTAGACATGTATTTCTAAGTATAACCAATGTGTTGACTTGTTTTGCTTGATTGTATCTATTGGTTAAAAGGGAGGACTTTTATGGGAGGTGGTGGGAGTTGACTTAGTAATAGTGATGCAAAAATGAAGAATTAAAAAAACAATGAAACATTTAAAGTACATCTTGGAGAAAGAAATTCAGATGGGGACATGGATAAGCAGTGCAGTTTCATTGCTATTATATTAAATAATATATACACTTAAAAGAAAGTAAAAGAAATTCACATATTCGTGTATAGTTCTTTTCTGTTCTTTGCTTACTAGAATGTTAATATTGATACTTAAATTCATAATAAAAATAAAATTTTGTTTAGAAAACAAAGATTCATAGTTATTTTTATACATTCTCCTCTCCCTCACTTCCAGTTGAATTAGTCTATAAGTGATTTTTTAGCTGAATTAAAAAAGTAAAAACAAAAGAAAAATCTCCTAAACTCTCTAAATTTCTTAGATTTCCTAATCCTCATACTTTTTCCAGTCTCCTACACAATACCACCATGCTCCTATTTCCCCTCCCTTCATTTGTTTCTGAAGATTTACTCTAAGTACATTAATTGGCGGTGCCTATGATTTGGGACTGAGTTTATGTATTGTCTGGGTCTACAAATAATTTTATGCTAGATAACAGAAATTGCTAATATCACTAAAGTAGTGAGATATCAGAATGGGACTGGCAAAACACTGGCTAATTTACTGTGCAGAAAAGATAAGATCTTCATGGTGAGAATGTTAACATGGTGAGACTTTAGAGTAAACTCAGATGTCTTATTCTCTTGTTAAGTAGTGTTAGGGTTCAAAATGGGTGGCCTCCAGAGGAACACACGAGACAATGCAATCAAAGCAGGAGAAAGCTTTATTGCCAGTACGCACTGGGGAAACTCAGCAAGAGAGTCCCGAGGGGGCATTCAGAATAAGGAATATATATATGTTTCTGGGATACAGGTGCCTTTGTCTTAGGGTTAGCTAATAGCTAGACAGAGGGAGTAGGGATGCTTCCAGGTGCCACAGGATATGATTCTTAATCTTCAAGGCTGTTCTGTCTAGGAATCTTCAAGGCTGTTTCATCTAGGGGCCCTGGGGCTTCGAGCCAGGAGTTGTCCCTGGGACTGTGAGTCAGAGAGATAACTGCCCTGCTTGAGTCCGGCATGACGTTATCCAAAAAATCCCCTGCTTAATTGCTAAGTTTAGCTTTTTGGCTATAATATTCTTATAAGCTATAAGCTATAATATTTCTATAAGCTTTTTTGGCTATAACAGTAGATCATAGCTTTGTTTTCAGTGTTTTATTTCTGTTTCCCAAGACATTTAATGAAATATTTAAATTACCTTAGTCTTTGAAGAGAAGATGTTGTGATACAGGACATTTAGCTTTTTGTGCCATTTTTATATACGCATTGGTCAAATCCAGAGTGAAGGTATTTTGTTCTAGCCTTTTGTATTTGAAATTGTACTATTCATTTCCCCCTTACAATTCCTGGTCTATTTCTATTGCTTTTAGATAACAAGAAGGCTAATTTAACACTAATAAATCCCCCCCCACTGTAATCAAAGAGTGTACAGCCTAATGGAGAATGTGTTTATGTCATATTTCAGTGGTAGCATATTGATATCCTGTTGTGGTTGAGCTTTTATTATATTTTCTATTAGCTTTTCCTCACCAATGCAATTATAGATTAATTAAATCTTACTCTTTGGATCAAGTAAAAAAAGGGAGTTAAAATGTTTAATCTGCACTATTATAGAGGTTTCCAATGGCCCAAGTTTAATTCCTTAGCCCTTGGAGAGAAACTCTTGAAAGCTCTACACTATCCTAATACTCTTTTTTGATCACAAAATAAAAAATTATTTCCAAAGAAGTGGGCCCCTTTTTTTACTCCCCATAGATTGTTTTTCTGAGGTAAGAACACTTGGGTAGGAGCTTATAATTTCATCTATTTATTTGTTTGTTTGTTTGTTTGTTTGTTCAGTTATTTTATTTATTTATTTATTTTTGGCCCAGATTTTTTCTGTATATAGCACCCCTGGTGAGATAACTTTTTACCAAAGCAGATTACCAATTTTTCTGCAGTGATTGAGTCAAGAAAGAAACACAAACACACCCACAATACCACAACATCTCACAAAACAGGTTGAATAACTGCTTTTATGGTTTCCAATCTCTCCAAAACCAATTCTTTTCAGGCAGGAAGCATGATGTTGGGAAACTCAAGTCACATGGTTTGATTTACAGTCAAATTTTACTCAGACTTTTAATATGATTGCATTTAATTTATAGGCTTTATTGTTATCTCTCCCAGCTATTTCCTCCCACTTCTTCCATATCCAAATACAACTTACAAATAGTTTATTCTCAGTCATACTAGGGTACCATCCTGCTTTTTGAAATCTATTGGCTATTCCTTGAGTTTCAGTGTTAAGGAGGGTATATAAATCTTGACCTATCCCTTATTCTGAAATTTATTAGTTTAGTTTTTTTTGTTGGGTTTGGATATTATATTCTATATACTTTTATATGTGTAATAATATTTTTGATCCTGATTTCCCCCCAAAAGAGGATGATTCTTGCTTTGCTGCTATTCCTCTCACCATTTTAAGTGTGGGAATCCCAATAGGCATTAGTGAGCAGGTAAATTTTTAACAATTGTCTTTCCCTCAAAATGGGCATATCAAATAAACACTTTTCAGTTTAATTTTTATTATTAAGATTTTCTCCTTCACTTTCTTAAGTTTAGACAATTTGCAAAACAAAAACAAAGTCCTAATTTTTATTGTTTGACAATTTCTGTGATGTAAATGCTCACACTAAAAACTTAACAATTGGATTTCTTAAGTTTATTAGAGCTGACTTCAGCATATCCCTTACTATAAGTAAAAAAAAAGTCCTTCAGAGATATATTTCTTTTATTTAGGTAGATGATTGAAAGTTGAGAACAAGAATTTTAAAAAATTTAATTCACTCGTCATATGATGTTCAATTTAGTGAGGTAATAGCAAAATTACTGCCCAGAACCTAGTAAAATTATTATTTCTTTTTCTGTCTTTGGCTTGAAGTCTATTAGAAGAGATTAACAAAGTTTTTAAAAATCTCATTCTAAATACCTTGGAAATAGCCAAGAGTCTTGAGATATAGTGATAGTTTTTAACTGTCAACTATAAATATTCTTTTTTTGTGTGTGTTTTTTTAAACATTTATTAATATTTATTTTTTAGAAAAGTTAACATGGTTACATTATTCATGCTCTTACTTTCCCCTTCATCCCCCGAGCTTCCCCCCTAACCCCCATGGCTGATGCATATTTCCACTGGTTTTAACATGTGTCATTGATCAAGACCTATTTCCAAATTGGTGATATTTGCATTGGTGTGGTAGTTTCAAGTCTACATCCCCAATCATATCCACCTCAACCCATGTGTTCAAGCATAAATATTCTGTACATAAAGATTTATAGATTGTTGCTGTGTAAAACTGGGGTCCTAAACTTTTTTAAAAAAATATTTTATATCATAGACATATTTGGAAGTCTGGTGAGAACTTAAGAAACCTTTTCAAAGAATTGTTTTAAAATAATTGATGGAATTTCTATATCCATGAACCCCGTGTTAATGGCCACTGGTATAAAAAATTATTGTAGAATCCTCTACCTTTCCCATCATTGCTGCTGTTTTCATTTGGTTTACTATGTGACCCCAGTCAAATTACTTTACCTTCAGCACCTTCATATGTAAGTTGAGAGGATCCAGTTCCCTGTAAGATCCTTCTTCCAAAATCTGGGATTTTCTGATCATCCATTTTTATTGATCATCCAAAAAGAACAGGCTCTTAGGTATTATGGGGAATTTAGATCAGACCCAATCCCTCAAGGAACTTACTCTACTAGTGAGTTAAGATGGCTTGATAAAAAAACATAATTACACTTTGAAAATTTAAAGCAAATATATTCTATTTTTAAAAATCTAGTAAATATAATAACCTACTTCTTTCTGAATTTTGCCATTAAAACATGCAGCTGGTTTAGATCTACAGGCAATATTCAAAGAGAGACTTAAAAAACTGCACAGTAATTAAATGTTATAGATTTCTTTCTCATCATAGTTGAGAACAAGCCTGTTTTATCATTTGAATTTAATTGTATATTTAACCCAGTTTTTAAGCCTGATCATGTACAAAAGATTCTACTTTTTTTCTTCTATGTATGTTGACTTTGCTTCTCAAAATCTTTCTCTGCTTCCAGGGGTCTTTCCTGGGAGAGAGCCTAGAACCATATGTGTAATTTCTTTGAGCTAGGAACCAAGAAAAGCACCTCTCCTCTTCCAAGGTCTTGTCAGCTTTGACCATGAGGCAGATAGCGCGCAATGAATAATCACTCTCCCCCAATGAGGAGAGCAAGATATGAATGCTCAGGCTTAAACCTTAGGTTATATATAATATTGCTTTCTAATGTAAGAATAAATGCAATCAGTATATAGAAAAATGTAGTATTATAGGCTAATCAGATAAGAATTTCATTTAACAATATATTCTACCTTGAGAGTTTATACTTACAAACCAGATCAAAATGATATGTTTCAGATCTCTGTAAAAGTGGAATTTTATATAAATTTGGAGGGTTTTTTTTTGTTTGTCGATCTTTTTTATCTCTGAAAATCAAGCAATCTAAGGTCTTGGAATTGCCTTATGCTAACATTTAGCTTAATTGATATTAAAAAGGCCCTGTTTAATGCCCTGTATAAATTGGCCTAAGGATATCATTTTAGTCATTATGAATAATCCAATATAATTTTCTGGTGCATGCATCAGTCCGATGACACTTAGAAAGAGACATATTCAAAACTGAACTACTTATTAAAAGCCTCCAAGCCCAATTTTCAGATTTCAGAAATGAATCAAACAAAGGTATTTCCATGGCCAAATATGCAAGATTTGCACATATTCTCAGAACTCTTAGTGATCTGATCAGTTGACCTTGAAATCTCAAGGTGTGGTGAATTCATCATTTTGTTCTTAACTCCAGGCTACATTTAAAATAAGGGGAAATTAAGTCATGAACTGTTTTTTAGTCTTGAATTTATTGATTTTTAAAACACTTTTAAAATTTTATTTCTCATTTAATTATGACTCATCCACCATCCCATTTTTCTTTTTTGGATGGAAATTTTAAACCACTCTAAAAGTTAAATATTGGGTACTAGCCAGAGATACTAATACATTCTGTTGAGTAGTTGATTAAGAAAAAAAGGATATTGAAGTGGGCTGAAAATAGTCATGTATAATTGGGGAAGTCACTTAGCCTTCCTGTCTTCAGATTCCTTGCCTATAAAATGAGGTTGTTGAAATAGGTAATCTCTGAGAGACTTTTCACTGTCTAAAACTAGCGTAATACTCTGTGAGTCTGTCACTTTGAACATAAATGGTAAAGATCTGTGAGGGAACTTCAGGACTCAGTTGTTGATACAACTGAATAAACCCAAAAGAGGGCAAAGTCAAGTCAGGTTGGGTACCTTGCTAGGATGAAATCTTCTGACCTGCATACAGTACAATCTATCCCAAGAAATCTGTCCCCAAACCATGTTTACTTATTTCATTAGAAGCTCCTTCTGAATAGGATCTTGGACTTTATTTTTCCTCTACATTTTTTCTTATAGTATGTAAACATAGCTATGTATATCAGGAAGTACCAAGATATCATTTACTCAACAAATAAATAAAAGTAATAACTTTGGTTAAGAGTTGTAAAAAAGCATTGGCATTGGAGACTTCATTTTTTCTCTGTCCTTTAATAAGCTAGATTGGTGAATCCAGAACTGGGATAAAAGGAGATTTTTTTTTCTTCTTGACTTTGCTTTTGCATTAATAGAGATGATGGTAAGAGTGACACGTGCACCTAAAAAAATCACACATGCAGTGGAGATATGTGTAAATGTCTGACAAAACCCAACTATTTCTTGAGTTTTCCAATATGGTCAGTTTAAAAAACAAAACTCAAAAGTTTTCTTTGTCTTTTTTTTAAAGAGAAGTAGCATGGCAGAGTGGATAAAGAGGTTGCCTCAGAGCCAAGATTTGGGTTCAAGTTCTCTTTGGGACACATTATGCAGATGAAGTCTTCCAGTGCTCTAGACAATTCTAAGACTAGTGCTAGCCATGCACATTGGAAGGAGAGATACTCATCAATAACTCCTTATACCAATGAAATCACAGGTCTAGTCCATATCCCTGTAAAAAGTATATCTATATCAATATCTCTCTATATCTGTGTGGCTTTGACGTTTGACAATAGGACATCTAATTATAAGAGGGTTTATATTCAAGAAAGGAACATAAAGATGTTGTTCTATAGTAGCATTTTATACAAAATATACTAGAACATCATGAACAGATTATTTCATCTACAGTATATCTGATAAGATCTAACCAGAGAACCTTAGCATGACCCTATAACCTGTGTGCTAAAGAAACCAACTAGATTGCTAGACTCTATCTTTGTTAGATTGGCTTTGCATCTTACCAATCTCAAATGATAACTTGATGCTCAACTTCACTTTTGCCTATGAAAATTTGGCCATCAGTCTCCAAGAATTTGTGATTCTCTCCTAGAAATAGGACTCAGCTTAGACCTGGAAAGTAACTACTTACTTGAAATAAAAGAGTTGCTCTTTTATGATAGTTCTTTTTTTTTCCTTTGCAAAGAGTGTTATTATCAGCTGTAGCCATAGCAGAGATAATAGTGTCATTCAAGTCACTTTCATTTCAATTAGATTAATAAATTCTATTCATGGGAAACTCTTAAAGTCCTGCCTGAACTTGTTAAGGTTATGCTTGAAGTGCACAAACTGTACTCTTCCTAACAAATGTAAGGCTGTGTTGTTCACACTGCCTCTTGGCTCTCCAGGAATTTAGGTATGGGAAATAAGAAACATCCATGTATACATGGATGGCACTAGACCTCCTAGCTATGATTATCCCTTGTCTTCATGGGTGTGTTACTAAATATTTAACAACTGACTTCCAGGAAAAAAAAGTTGTATTCAAGACACATTTTTTTTCTTTTTCTTTTTTTTAACATTTATTAATATTCATTTTTAACATGGTTACATGATTCATGCTCCTCCTTTCCCCTTC
>NC_058132.1:445316872-445356254 GCF_016433145.1 Gracilinanus agilis
GATTTAGTGAGAGCTGTTTCACCCCTTTATAGCATGGAAATGCCTCGATTCCATGTACCTTCCATGCTGTGCCCTGTTGTGGGGTTCCTCCGTTCGTCTGGACTTGTTTTTATGTCCCCTTGAGGAGTTTTGTGTGTTTCGGTCAGGAGAGGTTAAGAGCTGCTTCTTACTCTGCTGCCATCTTAACCCAGAACCTCAAGACACACTTTTAAGTTAAATCAACATATCTTGTTGATTAACATTTTCTCTATCCATTTCTTAAGTCTAAACAATTAACAAAACAATACATCAAACTCTGATTTTGTAGCCTTTGCTGATTTCCATACTCTAAATGTTCACACTGAAAATTGACCAATTGATTGTTTTGAAGTGACTCCAGGATACCCCTCCCTCATAGTAGTATTCATTGTGTAGGGGTACTAGAGATATTAAAGCCACAAACTAAAAAAAATAATATAGTATAATTGAGTCAGTGTTGGACTTAAGAGTCCAGAAATCTTGAGTTTGAACGCTGCCTCAGCCACTTCACTGCTTTGTAGTTTTCCAAGTCCCTTTGATTTCCTAGGTTTGAGTTTTTGTATTTGTGAAATGAGAGGGTGAGACTTGATGACTGAATCTAAATCTATGATCATTTAATCCTCACAGACCAGCACCAATGAACACCAAGAATTGCCTCTGCCCTCTGTATCACATATACACATGCATACTATGATTATGATTAAGGGGAAAGAGACCTAAGGCAAATACTTTCACACTATTTCCATGCTTCTCAGCCTCTCCTTTGCTTTCCTGGCATGATATTGTTCTTCTCTTGCCAAGTGGTAGATAAATTCATCACTCACTATATGCACTGGCTCTTCTTCCATGCTCTTAGTACACAGCACCAAGTACATTCTAATCATTCATCTTTTTTTTTTAATGTAAGCAATATGCCTATTCTCTGCCAGTCCTTAAAATCCCTATGGAATTGTAATCAATCACTTTATTCCATATCAATCAGGCAATCAATAAATAATTAGTTAAGTGCATATTATGTGTCAAACAATATACTAAGCATTGAAGATATAAAAGAGACAAAATACATTCCCTGCCCTCAAGTAACATGCAGTCTAATGAGAGAGACAACATGTCAACACATTTATACAAGACAAGATAAATAGGAAAAAATCAACTGAAGGAAAGCTCTAGTGTTAAGAGGGATTAGGAAAAGCTTCTTGTAAATGATGGAATTTTAGTTGGAATGAAAGGAAGACCAGTTGCTGGAGAAGACAAGAGAGTTCATCTTAGGCACCGGAGACAGTCACATCCAGAGAAAATACCTGGTGCTAAGAAAAGTGTCTTATTCCTAGAATAGCTAGGAGGCCAATGTCATTCCATCAAAAAGTACGAGAATGAGGGGTGAAAACACTAGGAAGTAGGAGGAAGCTAAGTTATGGAGGAATTTGAAGGCAAAACAAGAAATTTTTTATTTGATCCTGAAGGCAATAAAAAGCCACTTAGGTTTATTGAGTAAGAGAGTGACACTAGTTGGATCTGTGCTTTAGGAAAATCACTTTGCTGGTTGACTGGAAGAGAGGTTAAAGTGGGGAGAGACTTGAGACAGGCAGACCCACCAGCAGGCTATTGTTGTAGGCTAGGTGTAAGGTGATGAGGGCTTGCACCAGAGTGGTGGCAATGACAGAGGACTCAAGAGGCCAGGTATTAGAAATGTTGTAGAAGAGAAATCAAAAGTCCTTGGCAACAACTTGGGTATAGGAAGGGGGAGAGGTGAGCTGAGTATGACCTAGCCCAAGGACGGGGAGGATGGTTTTGGAGAGATGGACAGGGGTTAGGGGGAAAGATAAAGGATTCCACATGCTGAGTTTAAGATATCTACTGGAAATCCAGTTTGAGATATGTAAAAGGCAGGTGGACAAGTGTGGATGGAGGTCAGCATTAGAGGCAGGATAGGTAGAGCTGAGAATCATCTACATGGAGATGGTGATTAAGTTCCTAGCTTTTGTAGTCGTTGTGATTGCTGTTCAAGAAACTGTTCTGCGCATCTGCATCCTTTTCCCAGCCCCATATTTACAGCATTTCAATTTTCTGACATTAATCTGGAAAGGCATTCAGTCAGTACAAGAAGCCAATGGGTTATATATCATCTGTCAGCCAAGGACTACACTAAATAATTCCAGAGATGCTTAACACTAGAGGGTTGGTTATTAGGTGATGATTTTTTCCTTGTTCTAACAACTCATGAAGACTGTCTAGTAAGGTATGGAGGAATAGCCATATACATGAAAGATGAGAATATCTACAAAGGTCAAAACACAGAGCCCAGAAGCATTGAGGCATAAATATACATATAACTTCTATCATTTATTTAGTCAACTTATATTTTTTTGTCCAAAAGTTAATTACAAGATCAAGTTTAAATGATCAATCATGACCTATTTGTTAATACTAAGTTTATTTTGGGTATACTCTTATCAATATGTCAGTATCCAATGGCTTTATAGGATTTTATCTTCTTTCTTCCTGCTCGTCTTAAAACTCAAGTGAGCTTGAAGAATTTGTTCTGGATTCTTTAAAAAATGAATTTAGTTTTTAGAACTATGGTATAGGCAATAATGATGGATGTGGTGTTCAAACAACAAATAAAGAAGAAGCATTTCTGACATCTCGATCTGTTTTCACCTTTTAGTCTAATACAAAAGGTGAAACACTAGGTTCTCTTTCTGCAAACTGTTTACCTAATAGTCATAAATACTGCTGATCTGGAACATTTTCAATTCAACATCACCACAGAAATGATAAGAGGAGAGCAGAAGTAAATTTCCATTTTATAAGGGACCATAGGGAAAAATATCTAGACCTTCTTTATCTGCTGGGTTCATTTAACTTTTTGAACACATTTTTAGATATTAAAATCTTGGATTTTTAGATTTGAGAATGATTATGGATAAAAAAAATGCTTTTTTCAATTTCATAGGTATGATTTTCTTCATATTTCATTAATTATAATATATAAGAATGTTGAAGATAAGATTACTTTAATAACCCTCAATTCCTATCCATTTGAGAGGAAAATATGTTGTCTAAAGGTCGAGCACTCAATTGTGCAAAGTGGTTTCTCTGGAGGAAACAATTATAAGACTGGTTCTAAGATATCACATTTTGGGAAAAATACATGATTACATGTGGAAATTGCTTTACAACCTAAGTCCTCTCTTTCTCCCTCCTCCTACCTTCATCATAAATTTGGCTTATGTTATTGGTTTTGGATATTGGGTTGGAGACTTTCTAGCATCAAGATTTTAAATTAAATTTTGACTCTATTTCTTAGAAAATTAGTTAGAGAAGTCATTGCTTTGGAATTTAGGTAGGTCTATATATTTTATACCATACATCTTTCCATTCCTCATCTCTGCATAAAATGATTGTGAATTTCTCATTATTTGGGCTTTGGGGAATGCTGTATAGAAAATCAACCAAAATCTATTTGAATTTAGGGATTAGGCTTAAGTTTACTTGTTTGTCTCCTGGGATGAATCTTCCTGAGTGACACTAGTATGTAGAAATGTTATTACTATAGTATATTAAATATAGTAGTTTAGGCAGAAGTTCATGTCTCCAAACTACTTCTCCTTCAGCAGGTGGTTAGCTGACCAGAACCAATTACCAACTATCCACATGTACTGTCTCTTGAAGGTACTTCTCTCGTATGTCATTGGAATTCTCCCAGAAGTAGCTCCCTACAATCTTCCATGTGAAGATACCATCTAATGCATTTTAGACTCTACTCTCACCACTTTCATTACATCAATATCAAAGTTGAGAAAATAAGTCACAATACCTGTAGGCTGCATAGCATAGTAAATAGAAAGCTGGTCTGAGAGTGAGGAAGACCTAGTTTCAAGTCTGACATTACTGCTAACTGTGGGCAAGTTACTAAAAATCTCATTGCTATATGCATCTCTTCAAGATTATAATTTTCAGAGAAAGTGTCAATATGCAATGATAGATACAAAATAGAAATTCGCTATATCAATGACATAAAAGGCTTAATTCCATCTCCATAGTGCCAATCACCTTCTTCTCCTTGATATTCTCTTCTCTTTAGGTTTTCATGATACTCATCCTTCCTTGTTCTCCTCCTTAAACTTGTTCTCCTCCTTAAAAAGAAACTTTTCAGTTTCTTTTGATACATCTTCATTAAGATAATGCCCATTAAGGGAAGGCGTATAAAGTTTCTCAGTACTAGGGACTTTTCTCTCCTTCCTTTATACTATTTCAACTTGCTTTAATAAAGGGAAATTCTCCCACATGGATGTTTCTACAGAGCTACTTCTAGGAAAATTTTGATGACATGCAAGAGAAATGTCTTTAGGAGACTGGAATGTATGTGGATATTTGATGACTGGTTTTGGTTAGCTAACCACATAGAGAAGGGGGTATAGATTAACTTTGGAGGCATGAATTTCTACTTGAATTGTTCTTTTATATTGAAAATTTAATATTTTTTAAAGATTGAATCTCCTCAGAAACATTTATTCCCCAAGGTGATCAAAGTAAAAAAATGGATTTATATACTCCAAACACCAGAGAAATCAAATAATCCCTTAACTCTAACAAGTTCACTCAATACTCCCTTCTTCACTGTCTATCATGTTCAAGTGGTAGTAATGAAAGGGGATGAGGAGACACTTGATGTAGGAAAACAAAGCAGGAGGCTATTGCAGTAGTGCAGGTGTGAGGGAATGAGGATCTGAATTAATGCAGTTAAATTGTAGAGGAGAAAAGGGACATATAAAAGAAATTTTATGAAGGAATATGAAGAAATTTTATGACAAGCAAAACTTGACAACTTATTGGGTATGGCTGGGCAAGATTAAAAATTGAACTTGATACCTAGGTTGAAAGTTTTGATAATAATAGGGAATTTAGGAAGAGGGAAGGGATTGGAGAGAGATAATGAGTTAAATTTTGGGGAATGTTGAGTTTGAGATATCTACATGTCATCTAGTTAAAGATGCCTACTAGATAATTGGAAATGTGAGACTGGAGGTCAAGAGAGAGATTAGGGCTACGCAGAGTTGATAACTAAAATTGTGGTACCTGATGAGATCAAATGAAATAGTATAACGGGAGGAGAGAAGGGACACTGGGATGGAGAATCAGGAGACACTTGCTGTTAGTGGGCATTATCTGGATAAAGATGTAGCAAAAAAACTAAAACCTGGTCAAATATATAGGAGAGGAACCAGGAGAGATCATCATTATAAATACCTAGAGAGAAGATAGTATCAAGGAGAAGATGATAATATCAAAGTTTGCTGAGAGGTAAAGAATGAGAGCTGAGAAAAGAACATTAGATTTGGCAATTAGATCATTGGTTGCTTTGGAGATAGCAGCTTTATTTGAATGATGAAGTTGGAAGTCAGATTAGAAAGAGTAAAGAAGAGATTGAGAGAAAATCAGAGGCTACTATTGAAGACGGAATTATTAAAGAGTTTCATCAGAAAGGAGAGAGAAATATTGGGCAATAGCTAGGGAGAATGGACAAATCACATGAGAATATTTTTTAAGGATAGGGGAAGACATGGGCAATAGGGAAGCAACCATCAGACAGTGAATAACTGAAGATTAGTGAGGGAGTGGGGAAAAGTAAGGGGGAAAACTGCTGGAAAATATAGGATACAGTGAAAATCACTTGTGCATATACCTACTTTAGCTTTGGTAAAGAGAGAGGTTACTTCTTTATATGAAACAAAAGTAAAAGAAGAGATAAGAGCAGAAGGCATCTGAGTGATGTGAGATAAACAGTGAGAAGAGTGAACTCCTGGTGAATGACTTCAATGTTTTTGGTGAACATGAGGTAAGATTGTTTAGAGGGTTAGTGGGGAGAATTCTGGAAGATAAAAAGATTTGGAAAAATCATTATGGTAACTAAGACAGTGAATCTATTAGAGGGAGGTAAAAGGATTATCTAACTATAGTGAGGGTCCCATGGAGAGTATGTAATATAAATTTGTAGTGGATCTAGTCAGCATTGTTTTCCCATTTTTCCAGTTTATTCAGTAGCAAGTGAGTAGAAGAAAAGACAAAGTATGGTGAGAGTAATCTGAGTCTGTGGTTTGACAGATCAAAATCTTCAAAAGAAAAAAGAAGCAAGGAACTTGAAAGAAGAGGGTGTTATAGAGTATAACTGTTCACCAAGAGATCAAGAAGGGTATGAGCAGAATATAGTAAGTTCAGGATAATGGACTGGGAAAGAACAAAGGTACTGGAAAAGTTGGAAGTTGTGGTGAGAGTGAAGAATGAGGTTTGAAGCTGTAAGGCAGAGGGTAGCAGATTATGATCCAATAAGGAAATTTCAGAGTTCATGGACATGGAAGTACAATGCCAGCATGTAGCTATGGTGAGGTGGAGGAGTAAGTTATAAGGAATCAGTAATTCGAATAATTGGGAGGTTAGAGTATTTGGGGAGGAAGTGAAAGACTGTATGCCAAACACAGAACTGATTTAGGAAAGACTGGAAGTCCTTTGATAGCAAATAACAGAGTCGTGATTGGGTGATAATTATATATTGTGTGAATCTCAAAGAAGAAAGATTACTGAATAATAATAGTAGAAGGAGAAATTGGAAATGGCAATGGGAAGCAAGTAGTATTTCAACTCCTCCACTATTAGCAATGGAAGGGCAATGAGCATGACTGAAACTGCCATCATTGCTGGAAAGGGCAGTCAGGGAAACCATGTCAACTGGTTCTTAATAAGTGCAATAAGACAGAGTGAGAATAGAAAAGTTTAAGATGAAATCCAATTTGTTACCTATGGAAGAGGCATGATGGAAGGGCTGAATAGCTTTAGCATAGGAGGTTGGAGGAATTTGGTTGAACAGTCAGTAGGGAACGGAGAACAAGGTTTAAACAAAGCAATTAGGAGTTCAGAATCACTGAAGTGTGTTGTGTATGATGAGATGAAAGTGATTTTTTAAAAACCAACCCAGGCTGGCTTTTAAAATTAGAAAATAAAATTGCTGATATGTTTGATGATATTCACTTTATTGCAGTAGTCAAGAGAAGAATCTACAATATCTCCAAAGTGTATCTATCACTTTACCTTAGTTACAGATCTGATATCAAGGGGAATGTCTTTTTTTTTAAATTTGTTTTTTTCTACTTTTATGTAGAAACAAATTTTGACAGTTGTTTTCTGACATTTTAGGATGAAAGTAACTTCTGAGGTCATCTACTCTAATTGCCCTACCCTTATTTTACAAATCAGTAACTGTGGTCCAGGAAAGTTTTCTTGGGCTTGAAGAGAGGGCAATTAACATATAGAAATGCATTTTTAGAAGTATCAAGTAAGTTGTAGCTCAACCCCAGGTGTCAGAGGTCAGGAGCTATTCATAGCCATAGTATTATAGCCAAAAAAGGTATGTGATTGTCTTTCTCTATACATATCCATGTACCATGCTCCCCCCCCCCATCCCAATATATATTAGATCAAAAAATGGAAAAGCACGAAAATGGCCAAGCAAGGTTAAATTCCATATAGGGAGTATAATTACCATTTACTTATTGAATCCTGTATAAGAAAAGGTAATATGTAGGCATATACAGTATGGTGTGAACCTCTATTCACAATAGCACAAGGAAAGAAAGAGTTTGATCAGAAAGAAAATGGGTGACATGAAGAAACTTCTTTTGAGAATGACGGGACTCTTAGTAATAGATGGAGAGTCATGTTGAGAAGAAGTAGTGATTTTGGCATAGAACATAGCTTGGGAGCTGCTACTGATCACTAAAGCCATGTAGCTCCATCAAGAAATTAGAGAAGATCATAGATGGGATCACCTTTGATATCTGAATCCATGATTCCAGGTGTAATATTGAGATTTCATTAAGTAATTCTGTAGATTGGTGGGGACTGTAGAGCACCCTATCAGAAAGTCTTCTTTAGTTGCTATATGTTCAGAGTCAAGTCTTTCCTATGATCCTTCCTCTGAACATTTCTCCCACTGATAAAAATCTGTCCTTTGTTTAATGCTTTTTGTTTGTTAAGTTTACGAGGAAGTTAGGGACCTTCAGCAGGGAAGCAAAATAAGCTAGAAAATTTTTATTTTCCCAGGAGAATCCTAGGGTATGGGTACAGCTTCAGATTTATTATTTTTAGATTTTCAAAACTGTACTTACACCTAAAGTATCAGAGGTTAGGAACTCTCCATAGTCATAGACTCATAGTTGAAAGAAACTTCAAAGATCATAGTACAAGCTCTTCATTTTACAGATGAGGAAATGGAAATCCAGTGATGAAAAGTGACGTGCTTAACATCATGCAGTTAAGTAACTGAGCCGGTATTTAAAACATAGGTTCTTTTGCTTTGTACCCACCTAAGTGCTTTTCCCCCTTTAACTCTGATGCTTTATTTAATGCTTTATAATGAGGAATACACATATGTATGTATACTTTATCTAGACAGATAAAATATATTGTTGTAAATAATAGATACTGACCTATGGAAGGACCATTATTTTTTAGGTCAGCTAGGGAGCCTAGGGTATGACATTGCTTAATCTGGAATCAGGAAGATCTGAGTTAAAACTTGTCCTCTGGCACTAGGTATGTGATTGTGGGCAAGTAATTTATCTAAGTTTGCCTCATTTTCCTCATTTATAAAAGGAGGGTAATAATAGCACCTTTCTCCCATGGTTGTTGTAAGGATGAATAAGATATTTGTAAAGTGCTCAGGACAGTATTTGGCACATCGTAGGTCCAGTTTAGCTTGGACAATCATTGCTGACCTGTGGTTTAATGTAAATGCATAATCTGACAGTTCAGTTTGAAGCTTGATGCTAACATAGGCAGAGTGGACAGAACCTGTCTTCACTGAAATGTCCAGCTTAGATAAAAATATTAATAAAAAGTATTGGTGACCTTTCTCTGGGAACATCTACTCACAGAATAGGTTAGAGTAAACTAGGTAAGAGGTATGAGGCTCCTACACAATGTGCGTGGCTCAACACATACACCTGCATTATGTATTCCTCTCACTATTTAATGAAATGATTTTCCATTCTCTTTCCATAAATCTACCCATTCCTTTTTAGGGCCACTCTAATTATTAAAACATTGTTCTGTATAATGGGCTAATATCCCTGTGACACATACTCATTGTCTTGACCCTGGAGGTATTCAGAGATATCTTTTAAAATTTTTATCTGATTTTTATTGTTACCTTTTGTTTTACCTGCTTTTCATTTCCAAACATATCTCTTCTCCATCACCTAGGCAGAGATAAAAAGGGAAAGAAAGAGGAGAGGAAAGCACTTCATTAAGTTAATTAACATATGAGGAGTGTTTGGCAATATATGCAATATTTCACAGTCATAGTCCCCCATCTTTTTATTGAATGGAGGGAGTAGACAGGACAACTTTCTGGATGGCAGGGTAAAGTAATAGAAAGGACAGTGGCTCTGGAGTTAGAGGACCTGAGTTCAAGTTGTGTCTCTGACACTCAATATCTATGTGACATTGGATACATCATTTAACATCTCTGCTTTTGGTTTCCTCAACTGTATTTCTAATACAATTTAATTCTAATTTAATTCTAATGTATTTCTAATACAATGTAATTCTAATACAATTGTATTTCTAATACAATAAGGAATTGTATTAGACAGATTATGTTTATTTAAGTTTATAACTCTTTTTCTTGAAGGCAGCCCTTAAGATATTTTACATTCCTTTCTTTAACATCCAAATTTCTTAATTTTCCACAGATACTCTGAAAATAAGTTTTCATTTTTTTCTAGAAATTTTATGTTGAGAATATTTGTCTTCCACCACAATTCACTAAAACACTTTCAAATTGGCAGTTAATTCTGACTACTAACAAAATTCAGTGATGATTTAGCATGTTTGAGCATCAACAAGGTACAAGGCATTGAACTAAAGTTGGAATTAGATGTATTGATTTCTCAGTGATGTCAAACTGTAGCAGGGGTAAGGGATTGTGATTAATATACCCTGTAAAATGTTTTACTGGTCAAAGCTCCAAATTCACTTTACAAAAAGAGTCCAATAAGCACAGACAAAGCAGTTTGCTTGCTAATCCTAAGATCAAATTGTTGGCTCAGTGTCACAATGGATGTATTACAGTTATAATTGTTGCCTCATGCTCCATATTGTCTCTTAGGAAATCAATTATTAGAGTTGAGAAATGACAAATTGCACCTATTTGTAATAAAATGATTCATGTTTATGTATGACATAGATAGAGGAGTATCTGCGAGTGAAAAATTCAGACTAACCACATGCAAAAAATTTCCACAGTGCTTTAATTCAAAGCAAAATTAAGTTGGGGAGATGAGGATGGAGATTCATTGTTGACAGTAGTACACTACTTTTTAGACTGACAAAGTAATTTTCTCCTTTGTTTTGAGTACTTTGTCTTATTTCCTGCCAATTACATTTTCTCTCCTTCTATGTGCAGCAGATAACTTATTTCTATCATCTTGCTGGATAGCCTTCTGGAAGATGATTGAATTACCTCATTCTTTGGCAGGAACAAACTATTTTATGTCTTTTGTGACACTGATATTGTGGTCCTTTCTCTGCTTTTGTCCTTGAATTATTACCGTTTCCCGTTGCTTTTCACTACATAGTTTTTCTTACAAGGAGCAGAAGAATGGTTTTGCCAGATCTTAAAGCACAGTAAAAAGCTATTCTACTTTTCATTGGGGTGTGGGAAATACTGAAGACTTAATGTTTTTGAAATGCTTGAGATATTTGGAGGAAAGATGAGGAATGAAGGAAAAGCATGATCTTTCTTTTCAGTCGACTGACCTTATATAGAAATTTAAATCTGTGTAGTTAATCTAAGTGAGGAAAAGCTGGTCCATGAATGAATGGAAGAGAGGATAATTACAATTGTGCGTAAATAACAAACAAGTACCTTTTCCCCTCTATCTAAAGAGCTAAAAGTCCTTTATGTGTAATACCTCATTAATTTTAATAGTGAGAGGCAGCATAACCATATAGTCAAGAAGGCCAGGATTTAAGTTCAACCTCTGGTATATACTCTCTGTGTAACCAAAGGCAAATCACTTAACCTCTCAAAGTCCCAAAAGACAGCTCTCTAAGACCAAAGCTACAGTTGGGTAAATAGAGTTTCTAGCCTGGGAGTTTCACATACTGATGAAATCAGAGGTTCAAATGAAAAGGAAATCTATTCAATAAAGCAACAATGAAAATCTTAATAATACTTTTCTATAGTGGAAAGAACCTAGGACTGGGAGATAGGGATCCTGAAATCTAATTTTGGTTCTACTAATTGGTCACTTTGTGACCATGAGCAAGTGATAATCTCTGGATCTCAGTTTGAGTATCTGTAAAATAGGTAAATCAGAATAAATTATATCTAAGTTTCCTTCCAGATCTAACTACTCTATTATAGCCTTGATCCAAGGTGACATTGAAATGGGCCTTGGAGGAAGAAAATAATTTTGATAGAATGAAAAGTGGGAACCACTTATTCCAGAAATGAAAGACAACATGTGTAAAGGCAAAGGCATGGAAAAGGGTTGGAGATGGAGTGATGGTAGGTTATAGCCAGATTATTAAGGACTTTGGATATCGAGTTATAAGCTAGTATTTTATTAGATAAGCAATGGGAAGTCACTATCAGTTTTTGAATAAAGAAATAATATGTGGAATTCCATGAATGATTATTTTGACTCCCGGATATCTTCTAAATAACAGTTGGAACCTCCCTCTCTATAACTATTGTGAAGAAAAAATGATATATTTCTAAAATGCTTTATATACTTTAAGGTGGTATATAAATGTTACCTGTTACTATTTCACATGTCTCCCTTTCATATTCTGTTTTTAAACATCGTGGCACTACATTTTGTTTACTGATTCTTTGCCATGTATAAACTATTGCCTATGCCTTAATCATACCTCCCTTTCATTTTAACTTTCTAGAACCTTCTTTATCTTTCAGCTCTTAACTCAAGTGATATCTCAGCTATGAAACCTTCCCAAATACCATAAACCAAAAGTTTTCTCAATCTCCTCAAATTTTCCTAAATCACTTGGTTTGAATATCTTCTTGTCTCCATCATAAATCTTGTGTCATATTTATATAAGTGTGAATGACTCCAAGCAGGAGGGAGTGGCCAGCAGTACCAAATGTTGCTGGGAGTTTGAATATGAGAACCGAATAAATGCTATTAGAACAGGAGAAAAAAGAAACCTCTTGTTATTTGGAAATAGCTGGTCAGGAGAATGATGGGACAGATGCCAGACTACGTAAAGTTGAGAGATTGAAGGGATGGTAAGAAAGTAGAGATAGCAAGTATAGATGAATCTTTATAGAAGTTTACAATGAAGGAATAGTAAACTTTAGGATAATAATAGTTTGAATGAATAGGATAGTCAATGGATGATTATGCTTTTTTTTTAAACTTGGGAGACAAGTATTTTGTAGTTAGGGCTAAAATAGCAGAAATTGGCAAGCAGGAGAAATTAATGTAGTGAGGGAGAGAGAGGGTATTTGTGTTGAACTAGATAATTCAGATGAAAACTGTGGCTATAAGCATGAAATTCAGGGAAGAAGAGATTTGCAAAGATAAAGACTTACTTGCTTACAAAGACATATATGACATACTGAAAGAGCTCACTACAAATGCTCAAGGATACTACAGGGCTAAAGGCTCATGCTATAATCTTCAAATAATTCACTTTGTGAAAAGATTGAAACGGCTTCCTATGACTTAGTCTGAACATATAATGAACATAGTAATACATTCTACTTCTAATTGCTTAACCACACCAGCATCATGTCATATTAACATTCTATCATAATGAATTCCATATGGGAATTTTGGATCTCATTAGCCATATGACTTACTTCATCAAGACAGTCTCTATAAGAATGACAAACTCTCTTATTCTCCAGGTGCTAACATATGCCACTTACATCTTTTGGAACCATTCTGTAATGGAGGCAGTCACTTTCACTTTTCTCCAATTGCCTAGGAAGGGTTAGAGGTCAATCTGGTTCTTACTCCCCACTAACATTTGGGAAAACATTGCCTCACCACCATTGTTCAGTGAAGTTTTTCTTTTAAAGTCAATGACTCCTCTCTCTCTTTGTCTCTCTTTCTCTCTCTCTCTCTCTCTCTCTCTCTCTCTCTCTCTCTCTCTCTCAGAACCATCCTATATAATGGTTTTTCTTTTTTACATGAAAAAGGAAAATGAGGAAGAGAAAAAGGAAAACTTTTATATATAAAAATATATAAAAAATTAATATATAAAATATCTCTCTCTCTCTCTGTCTCTCTTCTTCCCCATATCTCTTCCTCCCCTCCTATCTCTGTAAAAGAAATAAGGAAGGAATGATTTCTTCTCATATGTCTTTTCTGGAGTCATGTTTGTTGCAATTTTGCAACATTAATTTTGATTATTTTATTTTTGATTTTCCCCCCATTCACATTAATGTAGACATTGTGCATAGTTTTCTGGGATCTAATCACTTCCTTTTGTCAACTTATTTAATTCTTTCCATTCTGTTCTGTATTCATCATATTCATTGTTTTTATAGCATAGTAATATTCCATCATATTCATGTACCATGATTCATTTAATCATTTCCCATTTGATGGGCATCTCATTTGTTTCCAGTTCTTTGCTTCCACCAAAAGGTGCAGCTATATTTATTTTGATACATATGGTAACTTTCTTTTTATCAGTGACCTTCTAGGGGATAAATGACTAGTAGAAGAATATCTGGGTCAAGGAATATGGATCACATTATTTCTGTAATTCCATACTGTTACCAAATAATTGTACTGATTAATTGCTCCACCAATAATGCAGAAATATGCTTACCTTGAGACACCTAGATGGTTCAGTCGATAGAGTGCTGGACTTGGAGATCTGATTTGGGTAAATCATTCAACTTTGCTTCACTTTCTTCAACTGTAAAATAAGTATTATTATTGCACCTACCTCACAGAATTGTTGTGAGGATTACATGAGATAACATTTATAAAACACTCACAGTACCTAGCACATAGTAAGCATATAAGAAAAGCCTGGTCCCTCTCTCCACATGTTAAAAGTTCAGTACTTTATTGTGACAGACTGTCATTAAAACAACATAGAATGTTGGACCCAAACTAAAAAGATTCAATTTAACAGGAATAAATATAATTTTGATGCATTAATCTTATACTTGTTTTAAAAAAATCACATTAAGTTTAAGTTGTGGGAAACATAGTTAGATTTCACTGTATTTGAAAATCACCACTAAGAATTATGGTGGATAGCAAATTCAATAGAAGTGTGATTTGGCAACTAATAAAAAAGTCATGAATTCCCCGAGGTTCATTTTTTTCATCCATAAAATGGAGATCTCGTGATCCTAGAAGCAATGATTATTCTATCTTTTGCCATCTTTTCCAACTTGATGGGTGTGAGGTAAAAGCTCAGACTTACTTTAATTTGCACTTTCTCATTAGTAGTTTGGAAACTTCTTTTATCTGGTTGTTGATAGTTTGCAGTTCTTTGAAAGCTGTTTATACCCTTTGACCTTTTTTTTTCCTAGGGAGAACGTCTTCTTCAAGAAAATCCAAATTGTTCTATGTTGTGAGTGCCTAATAACATCACAAGAGATGGAATTGATTATGTTTTAACAACAAAAATAAGCAAATGGTTACAGATATACTAGCTGTTTCTGAATCAGCCCTTTGTATTTTGTCAAAATCATTGATCTGTTAGCATATAGCTCAAAATCAATACCAAATTAGAAGTAAGGATGAAGATGAAATGACACTGTGTTCAATTATAATAGCTTCACTTTGACTCTTATACACAAGCTATCAGTGCTCAAATATGGAAAATAAAAATAAGACATTAAATTATATAATTGCCATTTCCTTGCACTATTTCTAGCACTGAAAAACAGTTGTTACTAGGAGAAAAATGTTGTATGGAAGATCATTTAGTATTAGTCACATATAGGTTATATGGACCTAGCAGAAAGGGCTGGAGCATTCCAAGATGGAATGAAGGAGCAGGAAGTTGCTTGTGCTCTGGGAGAGACTCCATTAGTGGTTGGCACAAACTGTTGCTAGCCCTGGGAGATCTCAGAGTTAAGGACACCCTGCATCCTGATTCCCTGGGATCCTGAGTGGTGGTGGCTTTCAGCAAGTAGACAAGACCTGCAGAGCTGCATCAAGTGGAGGAGGAGTTTGGGATCTGGTGGTCCAAGGTATCCAAGTAGAGAGAGTGTACTTGAGATGCTGTCTCTAGTCAGGAGGGATTTAGAACACTTTTTCATGTGCTTATTGATCATTTTGATTTCATCATGTGAAAACTGCCCATGTCCTTTAACCATTTGTTGATTGTGGATTGACTTCATTTTTTATAAATTTGTCTTAATTCCTTATATATTTGAGAAATTAAAACTTTGTCAGAGAATTTTGTTATAAAAATATATTCCCAGGGTATTGTTTTCCTTCATATTTTTGTTGCATTGGATTTGTTTGTATAAAACATTTTAATTTGATATATCATTTTACATTTTGCAATGTAAATTTTCTCTTGCTTGGTCTTAAATTCCTTCCTTTCCCACAGATGTGACAGGTATACTATTCTATCTTCATCTAATTTATTTGTGATTTCCCTCTTTATATTTAAGTCATTTACCCATTTTGAATTTATCTTGGTATAGCATGTAAAAAAACTGGCAAAAACTCTTATTTGGAGATCAGGAGAACATATAAATCTGTTGAAAGAAAACAAAACAATATAACATAAATAAATAACATCCACTGAGATAAAATAATATCAGAGATATCTGGGAAACAAACATTATTGAATATTGGTCATAGCACTTTCAGCAAAATGAGACAAATATTGAGTTGAGATGATTATCTGGAAACTAAGGGCTACAATTTTTCTAGCATGGGTGAAGATAGGCTTTATACTTAAGTTTATCTAGTTTGCCTGAATATTTTCGTGCCTATTTAATTCCAGATTTGTTTTCAATTTGCTGATTCTAAAATGAGGAATTCTGGTATTTGGGACAAATTCAGGGGCAGTGAAGAAACTTGAAGCTAGAGAGACTTGCATATATTGCCAACACTACTTATCCTGTGTATTCTATGAGTTTCTGGTCTATAGGGCCAGCTAAACATTAAGGACACTTTATTCTGGTTGGATGGAGTCAGATCTGTACAATGGTGGAAAAATTACAGGTTGAGGCTAAGCAAGGGTGTCTGTGATGATGTAATTCTCCATTTTCCATTAGCAGCTTTGGCTTTGACTCCAAGGAACACCATAACCACTCCAGGAAAAGCTGATCACTTAAAATCTCATTAGTATGTAGATTGATTCAGTTTTGATACTCAAATTTTTCAGTCCCTCAGTTTTTTCTCCCCCTCTGATTTAAGGGTTAGAGAGTAGAGCAATAAACTCCTCCCACAGCCTTCCTTTACAGCAGGCTCAGAACTTTGCAGGTCACTATCCTTTTTCCATCAGAGATTTTACTTGGTTTCTGTTCCACAGAACATCATGCTTCAGTTCAAGGTACTCCTTGGTAACTCCTTCCGCCATTTTTTTTGTATGTGTGTGTGTGTGTGTGTGTGTTTCCCCTCCTGATTGTGAGCTCCTTGAAGGCAAGGTCTATCTTTTGCTTCTTTTTAATTCTACAGTACTTAGTTCAATGCTTGGCACATAGTAGTTTTTTAATAAATGTTTATTGAATTCAATTTAATTAAATTTTGGGTAGCTTGGTAATGGAGGAGAAATCAATGAATATAGGACCATCGTGGGGAGGAAGCATGTCCCTTTCTTTTCACTCCCAACAATGATGATCCCCTGAGGCAAATGATTTTTTGACTCAGTTTTTTGGTCTGGATATAGACAAAACCTCAGACCCATTTCAGAGAAGATGAGGCAATCTCTATTGGTTTCTTCTTTATTACTCTTGGGAATAATTATGATTTATTATGACATACTGAGAAGAGTTCTGATAAGTATTTAGGAATATAAATTATTTTTCCATTAAGCTGTCCTTCTTAGTTAGATTGTAAGCTTTTAAATGATAAAGAGCTGTTCTTCAGCTCTATGTGCCTAATAGCATCTATTATAACATATTACTTTGTACACATAAAGAATTTGTTGATTTGAATTGTTTTTAAAGTCATTTTATAAATTGTTTAGTTTTTATTCTAAATCATTAAGCATATTAAATAAATACAGTTTTGTGATTCTTGGGAACTAGAGGATGACCACATAATGTAAAGAAAAACTCCAGCTGCTTATTCAGTATTATCTTTAGACTAATGGATATGTCATGTGAAAACAGGCAAAAAATACCTTTACTCAAAGCATATCTATTCTGCTCTTTTAAAGGTCTGTTCTCTTGCCTGATTTATGCTTACTTAAAATAGACATATTTGACAGTTTTATTATCCCTCACATTTAGGCAAATTTCATGTAAATTAGATAATCTCTTTGGAAACACATAGTCTAAAAGGTCTCCATATTTTTAAGCTATTTTAATTTTTAATTTTAAAAGTAATAATTACTTTTGTGGTTACAAAAAATGAGATAGAGATGCAATGCAAAGAAAGTTCCAGTTTCAGATAATGACTTGATCAGCAACTGGGAATGAGTAGCCTGAAGAAGAGAATACTCAGGGCAGGAGACAAGATAATTGTCTTCAAATATTTTCAGTCCCTCAAATATTTGAAGGACTATCAGGTGGAAAAAGTGATCAGACTTGTTTTGTTTGGCTCCAGAGGACAGAACCACAATGGAAACCATCAAGAATGTAGGTTATCAAGGGAAATACCTAGATTGATACCAGTCTAGCAAAGATGACTCCAATATAATGCCATGTAGCCCCTAGAGAGAAAGGAAATAAGCATGCATTGAGTTAGCTATGTTCCAGGTGCTGTGCTGTGTCTTACATATATTATCTCATTTGATCCTTACAATAACCTTGGAAAGTATGTGTTATTATCTCAGTTTTATAATTGAGGAAATTACTTTTCTCAGCTGTCAAGTGAGAGGGTTGACAAGATAGCCTCTGAAATTCTTTTTAGATTTTTGGTCATGACAACTCAAAGAAATTATTTAGTAATATGTCGGAAAGTTGTCATTTATGTTAGTAGAAGAGCTTACTTGTATCAATGGAAATACAGATTCTTAAAATGTCAAAGCAATAATAATAGTGAAGGTTTGGGGTCTTCATTGCTCTGCTTTGGAACTAATTTATTATATTTTGAAAGGAGCCATCCTAGTAATTAGAGCAGTTAAATTGATTGGTTAATTGTTGATTGAGTGGGAAGCTAAATACTTTAATTCCTAAGTTATGTCAAATCATAGAAAGCAGGGCAAAAACAAAGTTGTCGTGAGGTGTGAGTTACTGACTCTAGTGACAATCCATCAGGGATTTTGGCTACCTTAGTATGAAGAAATCTTTGTGGCCAAAATCAATCAAACTCAGTAGAGAGACAGAAGACTGGTTATGGTTGGTTAACAGAGCTGCCTCAGTGAATCATGAGAAATCATAAAAGTGAAATCACTTCTCTCTGATCCCATAGCACGCTTTGAATGAACAGCATTGCCACATTCATCTATTGTGACATACACTTGAAAGCTGTTAACGATAAGGGGAACCAAAATTGTCCTCAAGATAGACCAGAATCTGAAACTGAACCATATGCTATTTTTACTAGTTGTGTGGGTCTGAAACTCCATCTGTGTTCCTAGTTGTAGGGTGCATCTCAAGAAAGACAAAGTGTTAAATAAGGTTTTGGAAGCCTATGAACAAAGGCAAGAGTAGTATTTTGGAACCTGCCAATGGTTAATTGTATTGAACTACTAGGGTCTTTCTGTATACAAAGAGCTCTATAGACTAATATTTCAATATACATTCCATGGAATTAAATCTGACTGAAAATTCTTCTAATTTCTGTAGGCTATCCATGAAAGGGAGATTGCCTCCATGAACCATGAGAAATCATAATAATGAAATTACTTCTCTTGGATCCAATAGCATGCTTTGAAAGGACATCAATGTATAAGCAACAACCATTGTCAATTAGTCAGTTAGTAGGCATTTGTTAAATCCCTACTATATGCCAGTTGCTGACGGTAAAAAAAGAAGGACAAAAAAAAAGAACAAAAGATAATCCCTGCTCTCAAGGAGCTCACAGTACCATAGAGGAGACAACACACAAATGACTAGGTACAAAAAAGATATATGTAGAATAAATTAGAGAAAGCAGGATCAGATCTCTGTAAAAGGGGATTTTAGCAAGTGCTTGAGGGAGTTGAGAGAAGTCAGGAGGTTTCGTGGAGAACAATGAGTTGGGAGCCAATTTTAGGCATGGAAGATAGCCAATGAAAATGCTTAGAATTGAGAGATGAGGTGTCTTAAATTTAAAACAACAAGAAGGTCAGCACCTTAAACTTAATCCTGTTTTGGACACTGAATATGCCTAGCTCTGACTGCCACTTTTATGGATGAAAGAAAAATGAACCTAAAAACAGCAGAGACAGAGAAAAAAGTAGTTGAGGGAAACTAGTTTTGAATTTCACTCAGTGCTGTAACTATCACTTTTTGTGTCTGGGGCAATCAACATAAAGAACTTCTCAAATCAATTATTTTTTTTAAACCCTTGTACTTCGGTGTATTGTCTCATAGGTGGAAGAGTGGTAAGGGTGGGCAATGGGGGTCAAGTGACTTGCCCAGGGTCACACAGCTGGGAAGTGGCTGAGGCCAGGTTTGAACCTAGGACCTCCTGTCTCTAGGCCTGACTCTCACTCCACTGAGCTACCCAGCTGCCCCTTCAAATCAATTATTTAAAACATATTTAGTTGCGAAAGGTTGTCTCCTATTACTGGAGACTTTGAAACACCAAGGATGCTTTTTGGGAAAGCAGAGCTAGTGAGGAAGCAAGCCAGGGAGCAGCTCTCATTGAATGGGGTCACCAAAGGAAGGAAAATATACCTATATTAACTATTTTTCCTAACTAGGACATAAACCCAGTTATTTTTTTACATTATTGAAGTATTAAGTAAAAAGAATTCTCTAAACTTACACATCCTCTAGCAATGTTTTGCTTCTGATTTCAGGCTACTCAGGTGTAATCTCTAAATTGAATTGAATACACTAACTATATTATGATTTCATCTTCATCCTGTCTTCTTATTGAATATTTTTCATACTTTTCAGTTAGTTGCCATGAATTGTGACCTGATATTGGTTGAAACATCCTTGCTGGAGGTTTTACTCAGCTTTCTTCCTTCTTTTATCATATAGCAAAAAATCCATGTGGAAATAATTAAAAAAGTCTGTTTGTGGCAAATGTCATAAAATACACCTTGTAGAACTAAAGATTTCCTCATACTTTAATGATCATTATCCACTTCTAACCCTACAAATTGATGTAATAAATAAAGCAGAAATGACAGTATGAATACAAGTGGGGAAAGGCAAAAAACAAATGTTAAAATTCTGTCCCCACGCTGTACATCCTGCTTGACTATGACAGAACAGACACCATCTGTGTAGTGTCATTACACTGTTGGCTGAGAATTACTTTCATTTCTCTCCCATGCTTTAGAGAAGATATAAATTTTGCAGTTGTGATAACAAGGAATAAAAAATGCAGCCTGGCTTCCAAAGCTGGCTTGCATTGTTGCCCATTGTGTAAAGAAAGACTGGTCACCTTGGTATATGTCATTATGCATCCTGTCAAATCATCATAGCTATGGGTAGCTAATGCTATAAGAATTGTGGAAAATTTGCTTCTCACATGCATATTTGAGGTCAAAATTAGATAAAAATAACATATTTAGCTAAGATACACATTTTACTGTGGAAGTCATTGGAAATCATTTTCATTATTTGGGTGATATAGACCTTTATCACCCAAATCATGAGGATGACTTTCAATCTGATGACATAGTAATAATGTGTATGGTAATTACATACATATCACATCTATAATATGATATATACAGGCTGAATAGATATATACTCACGTATTATATACACATACATATATATATTCCATTTATTTATATATTATATTATATATTCCATATATATATATATTCCATTTATTTCTTTAGTACTTTTTCTAGAATTAGAACTGATAAGGTCAATACAAGAGCTTTAGGATTTTATAGCTGAGAGATAGAACCAAATGAAAACATAGTTTTAATTTAGAGATCTGGGCAGTAGTGTGGGAAAAGAATCAGATATTGTCTGAATTGATAAATACTTTTTGATATCTTGATCTGTTAAATAAGCAAACCAATCAGTTGAGATTTTTTATGTTTTTTTATTTGAATAATTAGACACAAACACCAATGGTTATATTATTTGAGGAGGAGAAACAATGTTTAAATAAACATCATTGATCAATACTGTTGCTACCACTGAAAGTTAGACTTTTTAATAGAACCAGTATATTAAATAATAGTTTCCTGAGATTTTGCAACAGTTATTTAAATCATCTGTACAGTAAGAGCTTTCAAATCCCATGATGAGGTGGGAGAAATTTCAAGGCCAGTTAACATTTGTATTCAATATTGTGCCACACAATTTGCAAGTTTTTTTGTTGTTGTTATTTCATGCTTTAAAAGCTTCAGACTCTTGATTTACAGACTGTTTTTTTTTTCTTTTGCTATTGCTCAGGTTTATAAATGTTGATCAAAGTGGTTTTGCACTCTATAGGAAATGGCTCTTTTTTGTGACTGTAATTATAGCTAACTGTCAAATAAAAGAGTGCAGAAGGTCATTTATCAGCAAACAGGATCATGAAAAATTAAAGAAGTTGCTGCTTCCTTGCTGTGTGGAACTGAGTAAATAGCCCATTATATGGTTCTTCTAATATTGAATAGATTCCATCCATTAGTTGTTTTTAGTAACCAAGGGTAGGGCGTACTTTGTCTTCAGATGTATATATTAAAACAACACAGGAGACCTATTTTTATAGTGGGCAAAATGACAAATATTTTTGTAAGTGCAGTGTGGGGATACCATGTCATATTTCAAGCTTTGTTACTAAAGGTGGACATAGAAAACTTGGAAAATGCTGAATGAAAAACACACACATATGTACACATACATAAACATACACATTAAAAGTTAGAAAATAAGATGTAGGAGCGGGTATGGTCCCAAGTAAAATTTCAGTGTAGCTAAAGTTTATCTTGGTGAAGCATCCATCTGTCTCACTCACTTCCTCTTCTTCCTTTTGTTCCAGTGCCCTCCTACTGCCTTCTGAATTCTTCACTTTGGATTTCTACGCACATCTGCCCTTCCTGGAAAGTTTCTAGAACCCCACAAATTTCTATCCTTCACAAGCTCCTTTCCCTTGCAGAATTCCTATTCCTTCACTCAGTAAACCTCAGTTAGAAATTTGGAGGTAAGATAACTTATAGGATCAATTTATGTTACAGTGTGAATAGTTGGATGGGTAATCCTCTCAAGGATTAATTTCACTTGAAAAGAATTACAAATTATGTTTTAGTGGAATTTAATGTTTTATAGGTGATACATTTCTGGGTTGTGTGCCTTTATGAATACTACTTAAATTGTATCACATAATTAATCATCTACATGAGTAAAGTTATGCCAAAGTAGCTATGAGAAAGGATTTAAAGAACTAGGTTCATACAGCCAGGCAGAGAAAAAGCCATATAACTGTGTGATGGATATTTATTCATGTGTAAAAGATTCTTTTTTATACAAAAAGCAGTGAGCAGTTGGTTCTTACCTTTACTGAAGTCAAAATAGGAAGTTTGCCTAAATCATGGGAAATTGGGATTTAGAGGAGGCATAATAGTACATTGGACAGAACTCAAGTCAGAAGATGGGTTCAAATCCTCATTCTACCATTTACTAGATTGATACTCATTTCAAATCCCAATAATAATAATTATTATTATTATAACATTTATATAGCCTTTACTATGTGACAGTATGAGCACTTTACAATATTATCTCATTTGGTCATCAGAATACCCCCGAGAAATAGATGTTACTATTATCCCCATTTTACAGATGAGGAAATGCAGGCAGATAAAGGCTAAGTGATTTGCTCAAGGTTGCATTATAAATATGAATCAGAAGCCAATTTTGAATTCAAGACTTCCTGATTCCAGGTCCAGTATTCTCTGTTGGATCACCAAACTGTCTTAATATTTCTAAGTCTCAGGTTCACATGTGTAAAACTAAGATAGTATTTGCAGTCTCCTATCTCACATGGTTACTGTAAAAAATTATTTCATAAATTATGAAGCTATATAATTTGAGCTATTATTACATAGACTAGCATCACCTTCTTCAAATCACTGAAAGTCACTAATTTGTTTCTTGGTAATATAAGTGAGTCCATCACTGGACATATTCATCTATATGGTATATTGTAAGGAGAATTTCAAGTTGGCATTAGAGGACTTTTAATATTTAAAACTTTATGATTCTATGACTAATTAATTTCTATAATACCTTCTAGATTGAAAATTTTATGACTGTAAGAATTAACTGACAGTGAAGCCTATTAAGCATGGAATGAATCTTTGAAAGAGTTTGCAAAATCCTCTTTTTGGAACACTGTCAAATATAGGATGGAGTCCCATTTCTTTGAAAAAATCATTTGTATAATGAAGAGCAGACAAAAGAGAATTAAGGATATATGAGAATTTTATGGTTGTTCCAAAACCTGTAGGCTATTTGTTCAATCAGATATTTTAAATATGGTAACCAAGAGTGATCAAAGTTAGAGACATCTTTCTAGTTCAGGGATAGATAACCTGTGATACTGGATCACTGGGGTGTATAACTACTTGTACTACATACATACTTCTTTATTTTCTTCTCTTTTCCTCCCTTTCTACTTTCCAAGTTTCTTTTCATTTTCTTTTTCTTCTCTCTTTTCTTCCCTCCACACCCTGCTTTTTTTTTTGATATTGCTATTGAAGGTTAAAGAGTTTCCATAGAGCTATTCTCCTTCAAACCTTTTCTTTACTTTAATAGGTTGATTGCCAAATACTTTTCTATGGGCCTATTTTCCATTCACATTTTCCTGCCTGCTTCATCATAACTGAAACACAGAAGGGTCACAGATTGTGTCTAAATTTTCCTTCTTTATTCCTACTTACAAAGGCTTATTTCTTTAAACACATTCTACAGGACATTTCTGTCCTGAAGAATGAGTCAGACTGTGTTAAGCACTGTTCATTACTACTGTATTCTTCTGTTTTTCCATTGTAACATATACTGAATGCCATGTTCAATTGTGGATGTGTCAAAACAAAAAGAGAGAGCAGTTTAAGGACTCTATTCATTTCCTTTCTATTATCCTTTGAAAAGTTCCATATTTTGCAGGAGTTTTCAATTCATGACTGAAAATTAAAAAAACTATATCCCCTTTCCTCCCTCTTCAAAACAAGACAATTTTTTTCATTTAACCATCATTTTTGAGAAGAAAGAAAATAAAAGAAAAACCTCCAATTATAAGGTTTTGTATTTTCAGAAAGAAACAAACAGGAGATGGTGTTTGCTATTATGCTGTGTATATATATATATATATATATACAGAACACCATTTGGAAGCTTTCCTCCAAGTAATTTGAATGAATGCCTTGGCTCTTGAATAGAAAATAGTCTGACCATCCAAGTGGGAAGACAAGAGGAAAATCTTATCTTGAAAAGTGACATTTGACTCTATCTCAATCATCAATTTTGCTTTATCTTGCTGCCTTTTTTTTTAGTATGCATGGCTTTATAGTGTCTGTCACTATGGCATTAAGATGCTCAGCCACACAGAATGCAGGAAAGTGTCTGTACCTACATCTGGAGTCAAGCCAAGTATTCTATAGAATCCTGTATCCTGGCAGGACATATACTGCTGGGAAAGTGCTTAAGCAGTGTCTACAACAAGGTAAACATGTCTACAACCTGACTAGCCCCTTAGTCCTTATTGATATTCACAAAAATGGATACACAAGGGTAAATATGGCAAGATGTTTAAATATTTGTACAGTGTGGCAGGCGAAAGAGCTAAGGTTTGCTAGTTATGCTCCCTGGGTTCTAGTTCCCAACCTTGATCATTCTTTGGCAGTGTCTCCTTGGGCAAACCTCTTTGTTTCTCTTGGTCTCAGTTTACTCATATGAAAAGTGATTAGACTAGCTTAGCTTTAGGATCCTGGTGCTATGAATGATTCTCTTAACATAAGTAAAACATCAACTTACAGCTTTAAAACTCTGATTTTTCAGTTAAAAAGGGAGGAACAGGAAAAAAAACAAACAAAATAACAAAAATAGGAGGAAATATGCAGAACAGAGCTGGACACCCAGGAGGAGAGAGTTTTGTATTTTGAAAGCTTTTCCTGAAGACATAACCCTCTCTAATTTCTTTTTATATGCAATAATCCAAAAGATAGTGCAATTTAAAGACTTGGAACATCCTAAACAATTCTCATTGCAGATTCCTCTTTTCCACTATTTTCTTGTTTATATTTTTGTATTGGTATCTATAGTTCTTTAGAGACCTAAAACTAGAGGCCAAAATCAGACATGTGAAAGTATGTTTTCCTTGTAATGACTGTGGAAATAGTTTTTGCAACAAATTTGTACAGAATGATGAAGGACTCTGGGGGCACAGAAAAGGCAGGGCTTTGTACAATGCCACTTTGTACCAACTTGTAAGAGTTAATTATTAATTTTCATTGAGAACTTCAGAAATTAACAAATGATATAAAATCGGGGCTTGATTTATTTTTTTGTTGTCTATAGTCTTAAGAAAGGAAATTGAGAAAATGCTAATCATACAGATAAACCTAAGAAATGTAATGAATAAAAGGAAATATGAATGTGTGTTGCTAATCAAGAGGCTTGTACTGAGGGCTCTGAGTGGTATCAGCTGGGTCTTCAGGCAGGGAGGCTATCTCTTTAGTACAAGATAAATGGGACAGCCTGAGATTGTGAGAGTCTGGCTGAAAGGTTTTATTCAGCCTCCCTGCTGTTATTCTAAGCTCCCTTGAGGGGAGGAGTAAAGAGCCCCTCCCTTCTGGAGTGCAACTCCCAGCTTACAGGAAGTGAAAGCTGGTTTACTTCCTGCCCAAGATGGATGCCTGGTTTAGCCCTCAAGAAATAAAGGAAAGTTATTCTTTCCTTCTTCAGCCTTTGCCCTAGTTGTCAGTATAATGAATCACTAGAAGCTCTTTGTATAAAAGTCAAAGGGGTTTATTAAAGCCAAGGGTAAGCTGAGGGAAAAGGGATTAGGTCTAGTAACTGCTGTTAAGGGTGAAGCTGGTGTTGGGGAGGGTCACAGAAGAAGGGAATCAGGTTGAGGGAACTGGCCCCTCAGCCAGGGATGAATTCACTGCCCTGATGTAATAAGGTTTAGCAGATTACTAGATGACGTGATGGCTTGGTTTAAGGTTGTCCCTGCCTGCCTATAGAAGCTAGTTCCCATGATCTCCACCCACCAAAAATACCCTCCTCCCAGGGCCCAATGAGGAATCCAGGGAATAGCAGGATGTCAAGGGAGAGGTCAAGGGAAAAGCCCAAAGGTCAAAAGGCCAAAAGCCAAAAAGCCCCTACAGTTGGTTCTGTAGGAATATGTATAGTCTCTGGCTCCAACACTTTTTGCCCGTGAGACCCCCTGACTGGCTGGGTCAACATTCCATTTTTCCAACTATCAGGGTTGCTTCAGTTAGTTTTGCAAATGCAAGGGATTCTTGTAGCAACCCTGCATTACAAAATGTGTTAAATAAGACAAATCTAAAATACATATTTTTTGATAGCTGGTTGTTAAACAATTTAACAGAGCACTACTGCATAAATTGTGTGATTACTTTGGCCCTCATTCTCAGGAGACCAGTTGTGTTACATTCTACCCCTTCCCAGGGTTCTGCAGTAACTTTAAGGGGGGCCTGGAAGCATTTAGGCTCTCTGCCAATGACTCTAGTTCGCATCCCATATGAGTTTCCCTGCTCTCTGGTTCCATTTAACTATTTAATAGTAAGATAATAATTTCAAAAGATTACTTACTTCAAAGGTGTAACAAAAATAAACATATGAATGCTCCCTCTAGTACTTGAGGGCATATTCTTTCCCTGTACCATCCCACAATCTGGGGAGAAGAAGGAAATTAGGTTCACAGTTTTGCTCAATTCCTATATAGTGTAGTCCCACCATACTCAAAAATTCAGACTCTTTTGGACTCTAGTTCTGGGAAATCTGGCTTTTTAGGGCTTTCCTCTTGGGCTGCCTGGCTGCACATCAACCCTAGAATCATGCCTCATGGCTTGAGTTCCTGAGTCCAGTGGGGATCCTATTACTTACAAATAGAACTAAAAAGGAAAAATGAAAAAAGAAAAACAAAACAGAACAAACACAAAACCCCAAGTTCATTTACCTGTCTTATAGAGGAAAAATGGGGGAAGTAGGAGAAATGATGATTATCCTGTGGATAAACTTGGACCTTCATCCTCTGTGGACACCTGGGAAAGAATAGGTATCTCAACCATGGAGCTTTTAAAAATGAAGGCATTTGAGCAGCTGGGTAGCTCAGTGGATTGAGAGCCAGGCCTAGAGACGGGAGGTCCTAGGTTCAAATCCAGCCTCAAATACTTCCCAGCTGTGTGACCCTGGGCAAGTCACTTGACCCCCATTGCCTACCCTTACCACTCTTCCCACCTATAAGTTAATACACAGAAGTTAAGGGTTTAAAATAAAAAAAAATTTAAAAAAAATGAAGGCATTTTTCTGTACAACCAATGGAAAGATTATTCACAATCATGTAGTAAGGGAACAAAACATACTTTTTCCCAAAAGCTAATCCCTCCATTTTGGTGATCTTGGAATGATCAAAAATACCTTTATAAGTACACAAATATTTAATATATGTATTCTTTTATCAGTAAGAGATCTGGGCTTGGCACAGAGCAATGATAATTACAATAGGAAGCTATCAAGTAATTTTTGAGTCATTATAGTAACTAATCCTTCTTTCTCACTTAAGTATATTCATCTTAATGCTTGCATTGTTTTCATCACGAATTACTAAGTTAAATTGAAATCTCATTTCTGACTGTTTGCCCTGGGCACCAAAATTACTAGTTAGGATAAAGAAATAATGGATACACATTGAAGATGAGAATGGAGGACTAGGAAAATAGTTTGGACATGTTTGCACATGTTTTCTTGAATATATTGTGACTTTTCAGATTTCAGGAGGAGGGAATACATCCCCCCACCCCTTTGAAGATCATAAAAGAAAGCTCTGAAGAAAGTCTATTATTTACATCCCAGATTGAAATTCCTTCTGACATCTTTGAGAAGAGATCTATTTGTTGATAGATTTGATTTATAGTAGCAACCCCTGAAAAGAAGATGGAGATCAAAATGAGTGACAACTGACGGTTATGGAATTTGGAATTTACCCAGATGCCATGAGCCAAGAGGCAAGAGACAGTTGCTGCCACCACTGTAAAAGTGTAGGAGCTGATCCTTTCAGGGCTCTCATTCTTGAGGACAGGGACCCTGGTGGTGAGAGGTTAAGCCTATAGACCTGCTCTAGTACCTGTATACTATTGCCCTGATTATCAATTCATCAATTGCTGAATACAGCTGAGAGATATACATCAAACATCTAATCACCAAGAAGAAACTCATCAAACCTCGCTTCACCTGGTCAAGGCCACGGCCAGGCCTGACCAGGGCCGGAGAGGGAGAAGGGACCTCTCCAACCAGCTACCCACTTGATTAACAATTGATTATCCAACTTTAGCACCTGTAGTCTAGTATAGCAATCCCAACACCATCTTCCTTATCCTTGATCCTACCCCTTGAGTTATTATAATTAAATCCTTAAATTTATTCAGGTGAAGGCCATTATTATTCTAAAGATCAATTTGACAGTCTTGCATCTAAGGGGAAAGGAAATACTTTAGTTAAGCCATGGTCAACAGCATTACCCAACATTAATTATTATTCTCACTATATTTAATAATTAATAATTATTCTCACTATAAACATCTATCCATTAACCCAACCCCAAGCCAAATATCCAGAGAAGCTGTGTGAGCCAGTTCACAGCTTCTCACTTAGTCACTTAGGCTTGGGCACTTTAGGTGGAACTGGTGCTCAGCTGAGTAGTAAATATTGGTGGGCCTGGTGTTCATTATCATTCTTTGGGGTTCACCTAGGCTTCCCATCCTTACTCAGGTCTTTATACCATCTAAGGATCTTGGGTCATCTCTTTATCAGGCCCAAGTACAGAAGCACCATACCACCCATAACAGATCCCAAACATTCTTTTATAATTGTGTGAAAGAAAAAAAAAAGATTTTTTTTCCTCTCCACATGGAATGAGGCCAATTTTGAAACGACACCAGGCATTTTAGAAAGTGAAAAAAATTTAATTTTTCTAGGAATAGAGCTTTCTTTTTGGAGAAAGGAAGTAAGGAATAAAGGGTACATGTTGATTTCCTTTTTTGGTAGAACTGAGAAGTAAATAAGAACAAACTCATATAATAATTTCTAAATTGCTAGGAATTGCTAAGTAGGCACATTATCAGGAATATAGAATAGTTTAGGATAGAATATTTTAATAAAGTAAAATTATTATTAGTTACTTTATTGAATAATTTGTTTCCAAAAATTAATGAACATTCTCACAGTATATTATTAGTGGATCATAGATTTAGGATTGGAAGGCAACTTAGAGGTTGCCAGATGCAGTAACTAAGTCACATAGGTGTTAATTGATTTGCCCCAAACCACACAGCTAGGAAATGTCTTAGATTGTAGAATTGGATTTCAGTTCTTCCTGACTCAAAGTTTAGCACTCCATTAATTAGACCACCTAGCCTAGCCTCCTAGTAGTAAGATTCCCCTTGAATAATAATAATAACATTTATACAATCTACTTTCAAGTTAGAAAAATGTTTTACATATAATATAGTATTTTTCAGTATGCTTGGAAATGAATAAAGCTGTTATGCCTAATGTATTTATAATTGAATCCATATATTATATTCTTCATAAACTATTTCAGTCTGATAAATCTTATACTACAATTAAGCATGTGATAATTTACTCAGAGATATTTAAATGAGCTAATTTTGCCTCATCTATAATAGAAGTATTCCCAAAGTTTATTTCAGAGGTAAGAGATGTTGAGGCAATGCAATAGTAACTATCTGGATAATAAATGGACAACTCTGTTAGTCAAATATTTTGTGTAAACTATGCTAACCATTAGAAATATCTGGATGATTAACTGGACACTTTTTTTCCATTGGTATATTTGGGGCCATGCTGATTGACTATATACCAAACATTTACAAGAAGACCTTATAATTACAATTGTAATTACAAGATCATCTCCTTGGTGATCAGGGATGAATCCCAGATTTGAAACTTGGCCTTCTCTTTTATTTTGTCCTTTATTCTTTTCTTTTGCAGGTAGTTAGGTTGCATGTGTTTAGAGTACCAAGTATGGAGTCAGGAAGATATGAGTTCAAATCTAGCCTTAGACATTTACTACCTATGTGACCTTGGGCAAGTCACTTAACCTACTCAACCTCTGTCTCAGTTTCTTCATCTACAAAATGGAGATAATAATAATATTTCCCTCCCATAACTGTTAGGATGATCAAATGAGATAATATTTATAAAGTGCTTAGGAGAGTACCTGGCACATGGTAAGCACTCTATTAATATTATCCATTATTATTATTATTTTAATTTTTATCTCCTTTCATCTCTTCCTCCCTTTCTCTTCTTCCCCCATACAATTTTTATACTTGGAATGGAGATCAGCAAATAATCTATGGTAATTTTTCATCTTAACTACCTTGGGCACAGAATGGTTAAATGATTTACTAATAGTAATACAATTAGATTAAACCAGAGACCCAACTAGAATATAGGTATTTTTGAGTTCATTGTCAACTTTATAGCCAATCTATCATGTTGTCTCTCATAGGGAAATTGGCAACTTTTTAATCCTTGCCACTTCCTGAGTTATAGAGTAAAAAATAATTATTATTTCCATGCTCACAGATGTGAAAATTAGAGTACAATGGAATTTAGGTATTTCTTTAGTTTATTCATCAATGCTATGAAAAACTAGAGAATTAAATGAACTACTGGAAAATGAGGTAGTGGAGACAGAGCATTACAATGGGAGATGGAAGATCATAGTTCAAATCTTGACTCTTCCACTTACTACCTCTGTGATCTTAGAAAAGCAGGTTAATCTCTTGGGGACTTAGTTTTTTCATCTATAGAGTGAAATTATGTGACTAAGTATTTTCTGGTCCAAATCCTGTGAATTGTTTTCCTGTTAGATAATGTTTTCCCTCTAAGATGTAAATAATGAATTGTTTCAGAAGAAAATTAATATTTTATAGACTCAATTTTTATTGTTGAGTTTAGAATTGTTACCAGACTTGAAAAACTGCAATAATAAAATTTATAAGTGATTCTGCACAGTATGTTCACAGTAGCATACTATGGAATGTTGCCAAGTAAAATATGTTTTTATAAAACTCTTCTTTCTGTATTCTTTTTTTTTAAAACCCTTGTACTTCGGTGTATTGTCTCATAGATGGAAGATTGGTAAGGGTGGGCAATGGGGGTCAAGTGACTTGCTCAGGGTCACACAGCTGGGAAGTGGCTGAGGCCGGGTTTGAACCTAGGACCTCCTGTCTCTAGGCCTGACTCTCACTCCACTGAGCTACCCAGCTGCCCCTTCTTTCTGTATTCTTGTGAGTTTCACAAGGAAAGTTGAAAACATTTTTTGTTGTTGTTCTCTCCTTTAAAATTATCAAAAAACCTCACTTCCTTGAAGTAAAAATATAAAGACATCAAATAATTAATAAAAGAGATGAATATATTCTAGAATGTCCATTCAGTTTTGAAAATACTGAGTCTTATTCGATAAGACGTTTAAGAGAAACAACATTTAAGATATATGAACTATTAAAACTACTAGAAATGTGATAGTTTCTGATTTTCAAAGTAATTCAAATTTGTGTTCTTTTGATTTGTCTACATAACAATAATTGGCAACATTTATATGGAGCTTACTATGTTCCAGGGACCATGCTAAGTGCTTTATAATTATTGTCTTATTTGATTCTCTTAGCAGCCATGGGAGATAAGTGTTTTTAACATCCCAATTTTATAAAGGAGAAAACTGAGACAAACAGAGATTAATGTGAATTTCCCAGAGTCACAGAGCTAGTAAATATCTGAGGCTGATTTTGAACATATGTCTTCCAGACTACAAGACTGGCACTCTATCCACTGAACACCTAGCTGCCTGTACATAACACAAAATTAGAGTAAAGTTAGTAATATTTCAATGTACTTAATACAATATTCAATGGATTCCTGAGTTCATTGACTTGATCACTCCCTCTAAAGGGAGCAGATTGCTTTCTGATCCTTTATAATTCTCATCCACATTCTTTCATAATCCTCCAGTGTTCCAACCAAATGTCTGGAAACCATCCTTTAGATCCCTCAAGATTGAAAGTCCGCCAAAAAAAGTCTACCAGAGCATACAGCAATGCTGAACTTGCTACATGTTTGGACTATGTTTGTGATTATATATCTCTCTGAATACAACCAAATTGTATTCATGATTCAAAGTGGATTCATTCCCCCTGCCCCCCTTCATGTGGAACTAAGTAACCATGAAGTTGACAAAGCTTCAGGTTTGCCTGAAGTAAAACTTTTAGTTTCAAGTAGAATTCTGGACCCTTACAAAACTGTTGTTCCATTGGCTTTGTTAAAAAAAAAGCCAAAAAACTTTATGAATACTACAAAATAGATGGAAGTGGATAAAGAGGAAAAGGAGAACCTCTAAGGTCATCCTATCTATCCAGTCCAGCCTCTCTAATAATTTCCAGTTTCATATATACAATTGCCTTTCAGACACCTAAAACTGGATGTTTAGTAGACATCTTAAACTAAACATGTCCCAAACTGAACTCATTAAATTTCTTCCTAAATCCTTCCCACCTCTAACTTTCTTATTACTGTAGCAGGGAACAATATCCTCCCAGTCCCTAAGAGTTCCAGTCTAGGTGTCATCCTCAATTCATTATCTCTCATCTCCCATATTCAATCTGTTGCCAAAGCAATTTCATCTCTGCACCATCTTTTGAATATGCCCTCTTCTCCCCTCTGACAGTGCCACAACTCTGGCAGACCCTGATCACCTCATTCCTTAACTATTGCAAATATCTCTCCCCTCTCTAATCCAGTCTCCATTTTGCTAATGAAATTACTTTTCTTTTCTTTTTTTTTAAACGCTTACTTTCCATCTTAAAATTAATACTGTGTATTAGTTCCAAAGCAGAATTGCCATAAGGACTAGGAAATGGGGGTTAAGTGACTTGTCCAGGGTTACACACTAGAAAGTACCTAAGGCCACATTTGAACCCAGGACCTTCTGCCTCTAGGCCTGGCTCTCAATCCAATGAGCCACCTCACTACCACTTGAAATGATTTTTCTAAATGCAGGTCCAACCATGTCACTTCCCTACTCAATAAACTCTTGGTGTCTCCCTTTGACTTCCACTTTACCTATGCTTCTTGATGAGTAAATGTATGAAAGCCCCACTAATCTAATAGTTATTTACTATGCTTTATATCACAACCAGTCATCTAGCAGAAAAACATGACCTACCTAGAACTTTTGCCATTTACACTACTTCTACTATCAACTTCTTACTCCTTGCTACCATTACTATTGTAAAGGGAATATCAGTAAGTGGCTTTTTTTTTGAGGATAGGAGTGAACTGGGCATGTTGCAAGCAGAAAGAAAATTTCCCCAAAAGGGTGTATTTTGAGAGTTAAAGAAAAAAAATGTCAAATTATTGTAGATAAATTCTTGTGAACATGACAGTTTTTGAATCTACAATAAAGTAATGTTTGACAACTTTTCTTGTTTTGTCTTTCACGGAAAATAAATGAAAATATTACACATATTGTCTTAAATAATCAATTGCTTCATGGTTCCCCTCAAAATTTCTGTGACTCTAGGCCAAAACTTTTTCCTGGTCCCCACTCTCTTGGATATGTTGTCTCTCCCTATTGCTTTTGGGGGAGGAATCAGCTCACTTTGGTACTAGAACTGTGACTAGAACATAATCAATAGTTAATAAATGTTTACTAATTTGTTCTGTTTATATGTTTCTATTCAGCTAGATTATTTCTCAGATAACAGAAGCAGCTCACAGTTATATACCTTTAACTTTATACTTTTTATATATGATCAATTTTGTCCTCTCAGCAACACTGTTAGGTTGTACTTATTATTGTCTCCATTTTTTGATGGGGAAAGGTAGACTGAAAGAGGTCTTTCCCACAGGCACATACTTATTAGGATTTGTAACCATATCTTTTTTTAACTTTGGACATTCAAACAAAAAGTTCATTACCAGGTCTGTCTTCAGAATCCCTCCAACTTAACAGGAGTTGCCAGAGCTTGTGCCCTGTGGGCACAACATTCCCAAATCCAGGGTCTGGATCATGCCAAGCTGAAAGTATCAGAGCAGAATTTAGGTAGAGGACGCTATTCCATAAGTCAAGGCTCTCAATGTCAGCGGGTTACCCCTGGTTTGGTATTATTTATTCAGGGCAAATGATTTCAAAAGGGGAACAGCTTTCAGGAAATATCTAAATAGCTCTGAATTCATTTCTTCTCTCTAGTTTTTAAAAAGTTAACTACACCTTAGATTAATTGCTATGGGATCATAACATTCTGTAAACTAAAGTGTAAGGAAGTAAGCTTATAAAAAATTATGAATATTTGACACACTTTATAAGTCAGGGAGTTTGGACCTTTCTGAGCCTATTTCTAGTCCTAGCAACTCTTGGAGAAATATATAATGATCATCATTTGGAAGCTTTAGTTAATTGAAAATAGCATTAAAAATTAGTCAAAGGACCTAGATTCAAATAATGGCTCTTTCATTTGGTGCTTGTGAGAGTTGGACAAGACACTTATTTTCCTTGGGTCCTAAGTTCCTTGTCTTTAAAATGAAGGCTTTAGATTAGATGACCAGAAGGCCAACTCTAAACCTGTGAGTCTATGTTGTAAAGAGAAGTTCATACATTCAACCTTCATCAAAATTTATGAGCATATACTAGTAAAAAAAATTCACAGAGGGAGCTATTCTCTAAATGAAATTAAAACTTTTTCTCCTATTTATAGCATGCTATTTTAATTACATGTCACTGCCTAAGCAATGGGTAGGTGAGTGATTATGTCCCTAGGAATATTTGCTACATAATTTGGGGGGGGTTGCAATTTGATTTGAGTCACTCAAGGCAATAAATATGTCATTACAGGAAAAGCCCATATTGTAGTCAGATTGTCACTAACACTAATTTCTGATCTATCACAGGACTGATTTTGGTGACAAAGTGCCATGAAAAAATATTCATTGTGTGTTCAGGAAAGAAATTATAGTTATCCTTTCCGCATTTCAGGGGTTAGGGGCATGGTACCCCCATGATCTGGAAAAAAATCTGCATAAAATTTTTGGCCCTCTCTTTATACCAGAGAAGTCTGAATTTTTTATTTTCCTTTGATGGGGAATTTACAAGTGCCTTATTGTAAATATTGGGTTAAGTACGCATTTCTGAGTTCCAAAACTTCTTTTGTTTCATCAGCTGGCCTTCACATGGCATTTGTGGCTTCTGCAAAATTCCCCCCAATTCCCATGCAATTATTATGTTGACCCATGATATATCAAAACCATGATGGGGAAAGTGTCAGTGTGGGAGATGACTATCTGATTTATAAGAGAATGTGTTGGGAGGTGGTAAAGAAAAGAGTTCTCTTAGTTAAAAATATTCTTTGGAAATAAAAAAAATATTTGGTATATTTTGTTTTTTTAAGGGGAAATAGGGACTAATAGAAAGGTAAATTTTACTTCCTTTAGCACAGAGGTGGAGACCAATGGATGTGAAATATTGCATGTGTTATCAGACACTGTATATGTCCTAGTTAAATTTATTAAACTTTCTTTTACCTCTTTCTTTTAATCCTGATAGAGTCAAAAATAGAGGACAGAAAAGATTTCAGAGGTCATCTATTTTAACTCATTTATTTTATAAAGATATTAGGGCCCAGAGAATTTAAATGCCTCACCCAAAGTCACCCAAAGGGTGTAGAAATGCAGAGTTTGAATCCAAATCCCCTAAACACAGGGCTATTTCCGTTGTACCACATTACGTGGATATGAGGGTAGGAGAGAAAGGGAGAGGGATATATTTAGAGATAAATATTAAATAAAAACAACAGCTCCAAATAGGAATAAGAATTCTTGAATTTTAAAGGGAAAAAAAACAGTAAGATAAATGGTCCTATGCTTAGATTTTGTCCTGAAAATATGCTACATAAATTGCCTCCTATTTTTTAATCATTTATTAATATTTATATTTTAGAAAAGTTAACATGGTTACAAGATTTATGCTCTTACTTTCCCTTTCACTCCCTGACCTCCCCCCCTCCCCTGGCCGACATGCATTTCCACTGGTTTTAACATGTGTCATTAATCAAGACCTATTTCCAAATTGTTGATAGTTGCATTAGTGTGGTAGTTTTCTACATCCCCAATCATGTCCTCATCAACCCATGCATTCAAGCAGTTGTTTTTCTTTTATGTTTCCTCTCCTGCAGTTCTTCCTCTGAATGTGGGTAGCATTCTTTACCATAAGTCCCTCAGAATAGTCCTGGGTCATTGCATTGCTGCTAGTACAGAAGTCCATTACATTCTATCTTACCACAGTATATCAGTTTCTGTGTACAATGTTCTTCTGGCTCTGCTCCTTTCATTCTGCATCAATTCCTGGAGGTCTTTCCAATTCACATGGAATTCCTCCAGTTTATTGTTCCTTTTAGCACAATAGTATTCCATCACCAGCATATACCACAATTTGTTCAGCCATTCCACAATTGAAGGGCATGCCCTCATTTTACAGTTTTTTGCCACCACAAAAAGTGAGGCTATAAATATTTTTGTGCAAGTCTGTTTATCTATGATCTCTTTGGGGTACAATCCCAACAATGCTATGGCTGGATCAAAGGGCAGGGATTCTTTTATAGCCCTTTGAGCATAGTTCCAAATTGCCATCCAGAATGGCTGGATCAGTTCACAACTCCACCAGCAATGCATTAATGTCCCAATTTTGCCACATCCCCTCCAACATTCATTACTCTCCCCTTCTTTCATTTTAGCCAATCTGCTAGGTGTAAGGTGATACCTTAGAGTTGTTTTGATTTGCATTTCCCTAATTATTAGAGATTTAGAACATTTTCTTATGTGCTTATTGATACTTTTGATTTCTTTACCTAAAAATTGCCTATTCATTTCTCTTGCCCATTTATCAATTGGGGAATGGCTTGATTTTTTTATACAATTGACTTAACTCCTTGTATATTTGAGTAATTAGATCCCTGTCAGAGTTTTTTGTTATAAAGATTTTTTCCCCATTTGTTGTTTCCCTTATGATTTTGACTACATTATTTTTGTTTGTACAAAAGCTTTTTAGCTTAATATAATCAAAACCATTTAATTTACATTTTGTAATTTTCTCTAACTCTTGCTTGGTTTTAAAATCTTTCCTTTCCCAGAGATCTGACAAGTACCCTATTCTGTGTTCACTTAACTTATTTATAGTTTCCCTCTTTATATTCAGGTCATTCACCTATTCTGAATTTATCTTAGTGTACGGTGTGAGATGTTGATCTAAACCTAATCTGTCCCATATAGCTTTCCAAAATTTCCCAACAGTTTTTGTCAAATAGTGGATTTTTGTCCCCAAAATTGGGCTCTTTGGGTTTATCATCTACTGTCTTGCTGACGTCACTTACATCAAGTCTTTTCCACTTATCCTCCCTTCTGTCTCTTAGCCAGTACCATACCGTTTTGATGACTGCTGCTTTATAGTATAATTTAATATCTGATACTGCTAGGCCCCCTTCCTTCACATTTTTTTCATTATTTCCCTTGATATTCTTGATCTTTTGTTATTCCAAATGAACTTTGTTATAGTTTTTCCTAATTCAATGAAAAAGGTTTTTGGTAGTTTGATAGGTATGGCGCTAGAAACGTAAATTAATTTGGGTAGAATGGTCATTTTTATTATGTTAGCTCATCCTACTCATTAGCAATCAATGTTTTTTCCAATTGTTTAGATCTAGTTTTAATTGTTTGGAAATTGTTTTGTAGTTGTTTTCATATAATTGCTGTGTTTGTTTTGGTAGATAGATTACCAAGTATTTTATATTATGTAGGGTGATTTTAAATGGTGTTTCTCTTTCTACTTCTTGCTGCTCTAATGTGTTGGAAATGTATAGAAACTCTGATGATTTATGTGCATTTATTTTGTATCCTACAACTTTGCTAAAGTTGTTGATTATTTCTACAAGCTTTTTAGTTGATTCTCTAGGATTTTTTAAGTATATCATCATATCATCTGCAAAGAGTGATACCTTAGTCTCCTCCTTGCCTATTTTAATGCCCTCAATTTCTTTTTCTTCTCTAATTGCTATTGCTAGTGTTTCTAGTACAATGTTGAATAATAGAGGAGATAATGGGCATCCTTGTTTCACTCCTGATCTTATTGAAAAGGCTTCTAATTTATACCCATTCCATATGATGCTTGTGATGGTTTTAGGTATATACTGCTTATTGTTTTTAGGAAAGGTCCTTCTATTCCTATACTTCCCAGTGTTTTCAATAGGAATAGGTATTTTGTCAAAGGCTTTTCCAGCATCTATCGAGATAATCATGTGATTTTTGTTTGTTAGACTGTTGATATGGTCAATTATGTGGGTGGTTTTCCTAATATTGAACCATCCTTGCATTCCTGGTTTAAATCCCACCTGATCATGGTGGATGATCCTCTTGATTACTTGCTGGAGTCTCTTTGCTAGTATTCTATTTAAGATTTTTGCATCTATGTTCATTAGGGAGATTGGTCTGTAGTTTTCTTTCTCTGTTTTTGATCTCCCTGGCTTTGGAATCAGTACCATATTTGTGTCATAAAAGGAATTTGGTAGGACTCCTTTGCTTATTATATCAAATAATTTGTGTAGTATCGAGATTAGTTGTTCTTTGAATGTCTGATAGAATTCACTTGTTAATCCATCAGGCCCTGGAGATTTTTTCTTAGGGAGTTCTTTGATGGCTTGTTCAATTTCTTTTTCTGATATGGGATTATTTAGGTATTCTATTTCTTCTGCTGTTAATCTAGGCAATTTATATTTTTGTAAATATTCATCCATATCTCTTAGATTGCTATATTTA
>NC_058132.1:445359249-445368182 GCF_016433145.1 Gracilinanus agilis
TGTCTCTCTCTGTCTCTCTCTGTCTCTCTCTGTCTCTCTCTGTCTCTGTCTCTCTCTCTCTCTCTCTCTCTCTCTCTCTCTCTCTCTCTCTCTCTCTCTCTCTCTCATTATTCTCTTCTTTGGAGTCATAAACCTGCCACCACTACAACTACCAAACAATTATCAAGACATCTTGCTTCTGGGCATGTCCAGTAGCAGGAAGATGCCTTTTGTGAACTTGAAGATTATCTTGTAATTGTAATACTTTTATTAAATCACAAAAAAACAGTTCTTTTTATCCATGTTGTAATCATTTGAAAAAATAGCAAGAATATAACAATATATTAACTTTTCCCTGTACTATTTCTATATGAATACATTGAAAAAGCTGACAATGAGATTATAGCAACAATATCAACAAAGAAACTGAGCAGATGGTCAAGGCATGCACATTTGTTTGTAGAAATATATGAATACCAGACCAGGCCAGTGCCATCAGGCTTGACAGATGGGTCATCCTTAAGGAACTTGGATTAAATGATCAGTGCAAAATATTCAAGAAAGAGACTCTTCAGTGCATCACTGTAGGCAAGGGCTGAATACCTCTGAATGCCCAGGAAGATATGAGGTGGTGACTAGAATTATACACAGAAAATTTATTACCAATCTTAGAGTGGCAGATGACTGAATCCCCACATGACAAATAAAAGACTTCAAAATATCCTGAACAGGTCAACCAATAAATTAAACTAGATCAATATTTTTTGCAAACCAAATTTGCTTACAGTTGCTTTGGCACAAAAGTGATCCACAAACACTTAAGAACAATGTGTTTACCACCTCTATGCTACTTTGAATGAAAAAGAATATTGAAATATAGAGATCTATGAGGCCACAATTCTATGGGAACAGGATAAGGTTCATATGATCCCTGCTGTTTAGCTTGTACTAAAATTATACCAAAGATACATTCAAAAAGCCCACAGAGATTGAACTTACATTATAATACTTTAAAAACTTGAAATGAGGTTATTTTATGCACTTGTATATAATGTATAAAATATGAAATGTAAAAAAATTCTAGTGATATAGAGACATATTAGATCTCTTTTTCCCTGAACTTCACTGAATGACAAAAATGAAACTAACTCAACAGCAACATCAACAGCCTCAATGCAGAACTGATTATCCATGTCTTTCAAGGAAGGAGATGTCAAAGTCACGAATTGCCAAGATGCATTCCCCAACTGATAAATGGGCAAGGGGCATGAATAGGCAATTTTTAGATAAAGAAATCAAAACTATAAAAAAGCACATAAAAAGTGTTCTAAATCTCTTATTAGAGAAATGCAAATCAAAACAACTCTGAGGTACCACCTCACACCTAGCAGATTGACTAACATGACAGTAAAGGAAGTAATAAATATTGGAGGGGATTTGACAAAACAGGGACATTAATACATTGCTGGTGGAGTTGTGAATTGATACAACAATTCTGGATGGCAATTTGGAACCAAGCCCAAAGGGCTTTAAGAAACTGCTTTTAGAAATGAATAGAGAGAGAGAGAGTGAATAAGTTGCAGAGGGCAGTTGGCACATGGATGGAACCAAATGGGTGGACAATATTGGGTCTGTAGCGGTGGTCCAACCTTCAACCCAATACATAGAGACTTTGTAGGTTTCCCCACCTATTTATTTCACTGCCTACCCTTTGATCCAGTCATACCATGGCTGGGTTTATACCCCAAAGGGATAATAAGGGAAAAAAATTGTACCAAAATATTTATAGCCACACTCTTTGTTGTGGCAAAAAATTGGAAAATGGCGGGATGCCCTTTGATTGGGGGAATGGCTAAACAAATTGTGGTATCTGCTGGTGATGGAATACTATTATACTGAAAACTGAAGAATTCCATGTGAACTGGAACGAGCTCCAGGAATTGATGCAGAGTGAAAGGAGCAGAACTAGGAGAACCATATAAATTGAGACAGATACACTGTGGCACAATATATTGGACTTTTCTACTAGCAGCAATGCAATGATCTAAAACATTTCTGAGGGACCTATGAGAAAGAATGCCATCCACATCCAGAGAAAGAAATGTGGGAGCAGAAACAGAGAAGAAAAACAACTGCTTGATCACATGGGTCGATGGGGATATGATTGTGGATGTAGACTCTAAACCATCACCCTAGTGAAAATATCAATAATATGGAAACAGGTCTGGAATTATGCATTGGCTATGGGGGGATGGAAGGAAGAGAGGGAAAGAGCATGAATCATGTAACCATGGGAAAAAAAATTTAAATTAATCAATAAAATTAAAAAAAAAGAATTGCTAAGATGGCACAGGGAAAAGTACAGTGACTCTAGAGTCAAAAAAATGATGAGGATGCTTGTGCAAATTTGGCCAAGCTCCTTAACTTTTTCATGGGTGTTAATTTCTTCAAATGTGGGGGGATGTGCTAGATAGCCTTTGCAATCACTTTTATTTTTATTTATTATTTAGATAATTTATAAATATCATATAGATTCTTCATGCCTTGAGTAGACTACATAAGCTGGTAAGACTTAACAGGAAGTTTGAAATACTAGACTCAGGAAGCTCTGGTAAGAGAATGAAGAATAGGAAAATTCCCAAAAAAGTTTTTGTTAACGTGAAAATGTGGAAATTGGAAAAATGTCTGAATAAAAAAAAAAAAGAAGAATGTTGGAGAGTAGGAATTTGTGTTCCTCTGTCTCTGATCAAGGCAGAGGGCAATCTAAATTGCTGAAATAGAAATTAAGCTTCCTTTAAGGGAAAAATGTTCACAGAAATGATTTACCCAAGGTTAGATAGGTAATATGCATAAGAGAAAGAATTTGAACCTAATTTTCCTGATCCCAAAATCCCAGAATCATGGCTTTTCTCTTTCTCATGATGACATCCTCTTAATTCACTATTCTATTCCCTTCCTTTCCCCTAATCCCCATGTTATTGATGATGGCTTAAACTTTGGGGCTATTATTATTACTATTATTGGGGTGTTTTAGAAGTTGAGGGAAGACTAGTACCTTTGGTCTGAGAATTTGTCAAGTCCCTTTCAATGCTGCTTTGCTGTCTACCTTCCACCCAGCTCTCATCTGTGGCTCTAAGAAGCTGTAGGATGCATAACACCCACACTCCCTCACACCATCTTAGCAGGCAGGCTAAACCAGGTTGAGAGTAACTGACAATCCTCAAACAGGCACGTGAAGACTTTTTCCCAGTGGAAGAGGTGAATTAGAACAATTTGTTCGATGGTCATGAAGGCTATGAAAGTGGGTGCTCTGGAGCACTTAGAGTTTAGTTAGACATGGAAGAAACCAAGGTCATCCACCACATTCCAAACCATAACAAGTCATCTTAACTTTGTCTTACCACTGGACTTGGATAACTGAAGAGAGAGTGAGGCTGACAACTTTGTGCGGGTCTGCCTCACTTACATCCAATTTATGTGTGAGTCAAAAGACATCACTTGTAATGCCATTTTGCTCCTCTTTGAGTATGAAGGACAACAACAAAATAACTATTATTGCTATTTTGATTATTATTACTATTATTATTGTTAGGTAACCACAACTAGGTGAAAATAAATCCTGACGAGTGAGCATAAATACCTGTGTACTTGGCAAGTATATAGCATTTTAGGAAGAAATAAACAGATGTTCTATTTTTTGAACTGGTTTTATATGGATTTGCCTATGTTTACTTGATCATTATAGAAATAAAATAAATTTAGCCAGCTAAATGATAAAACTCTTCGCTAGAGGTAATGGTTTAAGTACTATAACCAGGAGAGGTCCATCAATATCAAGTGCACTAAATCTCTTTTATCTGGAAGAAACAGATCGTTTAATTTATGATGTGAGAGAGAAGTAAGGATACATTTGCTGAAAATTTCCATATATTCAAGAAAGGTATATTTGTAATTAAAAACAGTTTTTGCATATATTTTTGCATAAATTTTCTATTAAAGTACTATCTTAGTGCATTATGATGAATGTGTTGATCCAGGGGTCTTGAAGTCTCTATTTGTCAGGTCCTACTAAAACTGAGAAAATTTGAATATGGGATTGACAGTGGACTGTTGTCCAAAACAGCCTTAGTCAAAAAGGCTCACCTTTAGAATATTTCCTAGCTATGGCAAGTCTTGAAGATAGTATTCTCAAGTGTAGGAGTCCTATCTTTGCCAGTAGAGGGAGTACCCACATGATGAAATGAGGAATCCTTGAAGTGTAAAGAAAAAACACAAATATTATATAATCAGTGATATGTATGTCAGGAGGACTTTATAAAATCAAGATGCCATTTCTTCCAGTGGTCGTCTAAAACGGAAGCAAGCTCTTTCTGAAATTGTAGTTTGTAGACTGAGAATGAATATTTCAATTGATGAAACTATCTCATTTAATTGATGAGTACTTGAATCTCATAATCTTATAATATCAAAAGTGTCTCTTAGCTTTTCATGAAACTATCACTATATTAAATTGTAGATATTTTTTCCTCAGAAATGTGAACCTTGGGGGGCAGCTGGGTAGCTCAGTGGATTGAGAGCCAGGCCTAGAGACTAGAGACGGGAGGTCCTAGGTTCAAATCTGGCCTCAGACACTTCCCAGCTGTGTGACCCTGGGCAAGTCACTTGACCCCCATTGCCCACCCTTACCACTCTTCCACCAAGTAGCCAATACACAGAAGTTAAGGGTTAAAAAAAAAAGAAATGTGAACCCTGAAGAATAATGTCATGTAGAGAAAAAAATGCTATTCAAACCATCTAAGTATGTGATGGTTAATTGCTCAAGCTTGTGCTAGATTTGAGAAATCCATGCACTGCTACATTGGACTATAGACCTATGGAAATAGAGCCATTAATTTTATAAGAGACCAGCTTGGTTATTCATTTAAAATGAAAGCCAGCATGTTGGAGCTTGCATAGTCATTTCAAAATGTTGATTTCCCAGATTTTGTATTCTTCAGCTCTCTTTGGTATTGCAAATAAGTTCACGAGAGAACATAGAATAATTGAAAAGTATAATGAAACCCAGAACTTACAAGTATCCATAGGGTTTTGTTGCAATCTTGTTGAAATTAAATTCCTTTGAACTTTTTTCAGAACTGGGCTTACATTCAAGTAGGTGAATTTCCATTTGTCTAGAGAATGTTTTTTCCTCTGTGTCAGGCTACCTTCATATTGTGCTCATTTTCAGTCACCATTCTTCAGGCAGTATGAATCATTGTTGATGACTTATTTCACAAAGGCTTTTTACTTCCTGGTATAAATCTTCCTTAATTGCCCCCTTTTCACACATACTGCTATATACTCATACCTTTTGGGGAGAAAAAAATCTGTTTTGCTGTGTTTTGCTTTTTAAGTTGATGATTTGAAATTCTTTATGTGAAAAAATTTGTAATTTCCATTAAAAACTACTATTTTTAATGATTTCTTTCTCAGTAGTGTTCTTATTTTTTAAGTTTGCAAATAAACAACCTTTCTTCAGTCTCTAGCATGATCTAGACATACATTTCCCTCTCTTCCCTCTTACTCCAATTTATGCTCACATATTTTTTGGATTTTAGTTAACCAGTCATCGTCTGAGCTGTTACTATTTAAATGTCCTAGTGTATGCTGTTGCCAATTTATTGCAGATCATTTATTCTATTTTGCAAATTCTAGTTAGTGCTAATGGTTCTGCCTTTAAGATCTGCCTTTGCCCAGCTTTTGGAACATTTTAGTCCCTCTAGAGAATTCCTGTATTTGGGTCCCACCTGGAGCAGACCTGAGGGACCTGCTTCAGTACTATGCCAATCTGAATTCTTTTTCTCTTACTTTACTTGAAATGATTTGAAAAATTCCCTGATGTAAAGCAATTTTAGGGTCTCTCTAGGATCTGAATCCTTCTAGGGTATATCTTTAATATAAATATAATGTTCCCAAAAAAAGAATGTCCCTAGTTTCCAAAAGAAAAGAAGAAGAAGCATTTTGGCTTCTTGGAAATTATACTGGATTTGGTATCACAGGACCTGGGTTATCTGTATGATGTTGCACAGATCACTTAGTCTCTCTGATCCTCAATTTCCTCATCTATAAAAAGAGGTGCTTGGACTAGATAGTTGTTTAGATTTGTTCATTTTTCAGTCTTTGATCCTATGAAGAACCTATGTTGAAATGTATCTATTGTTCAATACAGCATACTTAGTATTTCCTCAATCTATGTCTAGCTTTGGGGATTGTGCATTTTGGATACATTTTGAAATGGCAACAGGAATGGAATGGAATGGATGAGGTGATTTGTGTCAAGAGGATATTTCAGGAATGCCATTGAGATATCCTGATGATTCAAAAACTATATTGTGTTCATGCATATTCTACACTAGACTTGCGGCCAAATTGCTGGTAATTTATCTTCTATAATATAGTTAATGGGTAACTAGTGGCAAAGTGTGTAGAGCACTTGGAATTAGGAAGACTCATAATGAATTCAAATCCAGCCTCAGATACTTCTTAGTTGTGTGACTTTGGAAAAGTCTTTTAAACCTGTTTGCTTCAGTTTCCTCTTCTTTGAAACGAATTAGAGAAGGAAAAGGCAAACTACTCCAGTAACTTTGTCAAGAAAACCCCAAATGGGGTCAAAAAAAGTCAGAGAGGACTGAAAATGATTGAACACCAGCAAATATTATAAAGAAATGCAATACTCATAATTAGTATTTCAGTGGCTAACAAAAAAGTCAATTATTACAGGATATTCAATAAGGATATTTGTTGAGAATACAACAAGTTGATTCAGATGAGGGAAACTTCCTGGATTCTGAAATGTTCATCTTGAATGAGAGCTAAGCATTTTTTGAAAGTTCCTGGAATAATTCAAGGCTATTTTGTACTTTTGTAGGTTACCAGAAGTATAGCATTTCAGTTCCATAAGCCAATTAAGTTACCTTTTAATGAAAAATTAAGCTAATTTGCTTGGAGAGTGAAGAGTTAAGATATTGCTCCTTATCATGATGCACAATGATCATAATACCAGATTTTAATCCAAAATAATTCCCTTAAAGTTAGACTTCATCTTTGCTATTGAGAGGAATTGTGATCTAGTGGAATGAGAGTTGGCTTTGGAGTTTTGAAGACCTGGGTTCAAGTCTAGAGTCTGGGTCATACTATTTTAGTAATCACAGGAAGGTCTTAGCCTCTTCGTCCTTAGAAATCCTTCTAAGACTTCTAGAGAATTTGCTGATTAGCATATGAGGAGAATTTTCCAAATCAGGGAGTTTCCTACTGATGATATCACAGATATCACAGATCTGAGCCTCAATCAAGGAAACAAAAGTAAAATTATCTTATTTATATAATATGCACAAGACTTTGGAGATGGTATATATATATATATATATAAATTCTCATGAAATGAAATGTAACAAGAGAAGACATCTGAATGTCACTTAGGACACTTTTAGGATATTAACTATGAAAAACAACATATCATTTTCATTAAAACTTTAAAAAATTGCCATCTTCAATATCGTGAAAGATGTATTATTTTTAACTGAACTTTAAAAATGGCAACCTTCCATAATACTTCCTATGATAATTCATTTCAGTATCTAATACCAATGGTAGGAATAGGCTATAATACTGGAATACCTTTTACGTTCTTTGACTCAAGCCCTACTTACTCTTATGGAGCTGGTTTTATAGTGCTTTCCCAAGACTACTCATAAACAGTAACCCAAAATGTCTGGAACACCTGAAATATACAAGTGAGACACAAAATGAATAGAGCTCCTGCACTCAAAGATTTAAAGTAGCACTAAGGCAATGCCGTGTACTGCTGAGAGCTGGCTGACTGTGGGTTCACAAATAGATCCTGAGGGTCACTTATTTTTTTTCTCTTTAAAACACTTACGTGTTTTACTCTGGGTAAATCTCCAAAATAAAGATTTAGGTCTCTTCAAATGTGCATAAGAGAACCCCTAATTCCCATAGGAGCACTTCTTCTCACCATCCCCAACCCATTGCCAAAATAAAGACACTTTAGGGACTAATGAATAAGTATTTTCTATTCAACTTTGTTCTGCACTATATAAGAATCTCGTGTCAAAAAACTAGTTTTTAAAGCAAGTTTATTATTGATTTATTTTTAACATTAAAAATTGAGTTATAAATGATCTCCCCCTACTCCTGCTTTTCTCTCCCACCAACCAAGGAGGAAAACAATCTGATATCAGTTATATGTATGAAATCATGAAAAACATATTTTCATATTAGCCATATAGCAAAAAAGCAAGAAGAATAAAGCGAAACATTATACCTTAATTTGTAATCACAGTTCATCAGTTCCCTCTTGGAGGCATTTTTTTCATCATAATTCTCATCCCCCTCTCTTTTATTTCTGATACATTTTAGGTTATACCTTAGAGTTGTTTAAATTGACATTTTGCTAGTCATTAGTGATTGGGAACATTTTTTCACATGACTATAAATACGTTTGATTTTTTTCCCCCTGAAAACTACCTTTTTATGTCCTTTGATCATTTCTCAATTGGAGAATAGGTCTTATTTTTAAAAATTTTACTCTCTTGTCTATATATTTGAGAGATGATACATTTGTCAGAGATACAATGTAAAATCTTTTGATATCACTTCCTTGTCAATGGTATCTTTTTGCAAAATATATTTTCTTTGATTATCTCTTTTGATTAGGTTTATTTTTTACTTTGCTTTGTCTGAATTCATGATTGCTACCTCTGTGTTTTTCACTTTAGTTGAGGCATATTAGATTTTGCTCCAGCCCCTTATTTTAACTGTATATGGGTCTTTCTGTTTAAAATGAATCTCTGTTTCCGGTTAAGATGGTGGCAGAGTAAGGAGCAGCTGCTCGATCTCTCCTAACTGATGCATACAAGACTCCTCAAGGGGACATAAAAATGAATCCAGACTAA
>NC_058132.1:445370722-445402581 GCF_016433145.1 Gracilinanus agilis
CTGGTTTTGCTCCTTTCATTCTTCATCAATTCCTGGAGGTCTTTCCAGTTCACACGAAATTCCTCTAGTTCATTATTCCTTTGAGCACAATAGTATTCCTTCACCAACAAATACCACAATTTGTTCAGCCAATTGAAGGACATCCCCTCATTTTCCAATTTTTTGCCACCACAAAGAGTGGCTATGAATATTTTTGTACAAGTCTTTTCCCCTATGATCTCTTTAGGATATAAGCCAAGCAGTCATATGGCTGGGTCAAAGGGCAGACAGTCTTTTAAAGCCCTTTTGGCATAGTTCAAATTGCCATCCAGAATGTTTGGGTTAATTCATAACTCTACCAGCAATGCATTAATGTCCCAATTTTGCCACATCCCCTCCAAACCAAAATTTGATTTTAGAAATTATTATTATTATTTTAAAAATCCTTATTGATTCCAAAAGGTAGAACAACAGTAAGGACTAGGCAATTAAGGTAAAGTGGCTTGTCCAGGGTCACACAGCTAGGAAATGAATGAGGCCAGATTGTGAGGCATTATTTTAAAGTTGTTTGGAGGAGAATATTGGTAGAAGTCAGCTGGGTTGCCACCTCTTCTTTACCATCTTGGCTACTCTTATGGGGAAAAACTTGGGAATTAAATATTGATCTGGGTTTAGAAGGGTGAGTAGGAGAAAGGAATGGGCCATAGGTGGGGTCTTAATAAGCTGGGAAATTGGGTTTGGTAGTTTGGGAAATGGCAGTTAACAGGATTGACTGTTGGGCCTTAAATGCCACACTGACCCACCTAGCCAGGGAGTCAGAGAAACTGAAAGTAAATTATATTGACAAGAGGGCTTATAAACAAAAGTTTAATTTAAGAAAACTATAGTCTAAAGAAGAGAAAAGGGGTTTCTATTCTACCGGTCTATGGGCAAGCCTCAGGGACAGGGAATGGACTTATCTACACTAAGGTAAAACTATAGCAGGGCAAGGCACAATGGCGATCAAGAATGAAAGTGGGGTCGTCACTGCTGAGTCCTGTCAAAATCCAGCGATGGTACAGTTTTCCCAGGTCCACAGTCTATACTTCTTAGGTAAGTAGATCTGGGAGCTAAACCAGCCCAAGTTAACCAGCAACTCAGGTTGGGTTTAAGTCACTACCAAAAATCTCCCACTAGCAGATGACAGACTTCCTTCTGAATCCAAGGAAATCAGGGTACAAACTCCACTTTCTCTGAGGTCTCCTATGGGTCAGTTACAACTTGTCCCAAACCACAATGGAGTCCATCTCAAGAGAGAGAAGCAACATTTCCTGCTTCCCCATTCCATTTAGAATCCTTCAGCCCTGCCTGCTAAGCCTCCTAAATAATAATTTATTAAACTTCCTCAAAACACCACAACCTAAATAGCAATAATTATTGACTAAGTCCAGATATTTTGTCCACCCTTGCTTAACCTTGTGTGCCATGACAGTTAGTCTCTCAAATATAGGGTGACCCTTGTTAAGAATCCTGCACTTACATAAAATATTTATGTAATAAATCTTGTAGCATTAAGAGTACCCAAACTCTTGAACTTAAGACTTCTTGATTTCTTTTTTTTAAAATAATATTTATTTTTTAAAAAAGTTATCATGGTTACATGATTCATGTTCTTACTTTCCCCTTCACCCCCCGAAGACCTCCTCCTTCCCCATAACTGAAGCACATTTCCACTGGTTTTAAAATGTGTCATTGATCAAGACTTATTTCCAAATTGTTGATAGTTGCATTGGTGTGGTAGTTTCGAGTCCACATCTCCAATCATGTCTGCCTCAACCCATGTGTTCAAGCAGTTGCTTTTCTTCTGTGTTTCCTCTCCTATAGTTCTTCCTCTGAATGTGGGTAGCATTCTTTTCCATAAGTCCCACAGACTTCTTATGTATCATTGCATTGCTGCTAGTACAGAAGTCCATTATATTCTATTTTTCCACAGTGTATTGGTCTTTGTGTACAATGTTCTTCTGGCCCTGCTCCTTTCATTCTGCATCAATTCCTGGAGGTCTTTCCAGTCCACATGGAACTCCTCCAGTTTATTATTCCTTTGAGTTCAATAATATTCCATTAACAGCATATACCACAATTTGTTCAGCCATTACTCAATAGAAGAGCATAACCTCATTTTCCAGTTTTTTGCCACCACAAAAAGTGAGGCTATAAATATTTTTGTACAAGTCTGTTTATCTATGATCTCTTTGGGGTACAAACCCAACAAGGGTATGGCTGGATCAAAGAGCAGATAATCCTTTATAGCCCTTTGAGCATAGTTCCAAATTGCCATCCAGAATGGTTGGATCAGTTCACAGCTCCACCAGCAATGCATTAATGTCCCAATTTTGCCACATCCCCTCCAGCATTCATTACTCTTCCCTTCTTTCATTTTAGCCAATCTGCTAGGTGTGAGGTGGTACCTCAGAGTTGTTTTGATTTGAATTTCTCTAATTATTAGAGATTTAGAACACTTCCTCATGTGCTTATTGATACTTTTGATTTCTTTACCTGAGAATTGCCTATTCATGTCCCTTGCCCATTTATCAATTGGGGGATGGCTTGATTTTTTGTACAATTGACTTAACTCCTTGTATATTTGAGTAATTAGTCCCCTGTCAGAGTTTTTTGTTATAAATATTTTTTCCCAAATTTTTGTTTCCCTTCTGATCTTGGCTACATTGTTTTGGTTTGTATGAAAGCTTTTTAATTTCGTATAGTCAGAATCATTTATTTTACATTTTGTAATTTTCTCTAACTCTTGCTTGGTTTTAAAATCTTTCCTTTCCCAGAGATCTGACAAGTATACTCTTCTGTGTTCACTTAATTTATTTATAGTTTCCCTCTTTATATTCAAGTCATTCACCCATTCTGAATTTATCTTGGTATAGGGTGTGAGACACTGATCTAAACCTAATCTTTCCCATACTGTTTTCCAATTTTCCCAGCAGTTTTTGTCAAATAGTGGATTTTTGTCCCCAAATTTGGGTTCTTTGGGTTTATCATACACTGTCTTGCTGATGTCATTTACCCCAAGTCTATTTCACTGATCATCCATTCTGTCGCTTAGCCAGTACCCTATTGTTTTGATGACTGTTGTTTATAGTATAGTTTAATATCTGGTACTGCTAGGCCATATGTTTTTCATTATTTCCCTTGATATTCTTGATCATTTGTTATTCCAAATGAACTTTGTTATAGTTTTTTCTAATTCAGTAAAGAAGTTTTTTGGTAGTTTGATAGGTATGGCACTAAATAAAGTAATTAATTTGAGTATAATGGTCATTTTTATTATGTTAGCTCATCCCACCCATGAGCAATCAATGTTTATCAAATTGTTTAAATCTAAGTTTAATTGTCTGGAAAGAGTTTTGTAGTTGTGTTCATATAGTTCCTGTGTTTGTTTTGGTAGATAGATTCCTAAGTATTTTATATTGTCTACGGTCATTTTAAGTGGTGTTTCTCTTTCTACTTCTTGCTGCTATGATGTGTTGGAAAAATATAGAAATGCTGATGATTTATGTGCATTTATTTTGTATCCTACAACTTTGATAAAGGTGTTGATTATTTCTATTAGATTTTTAGTTGATTCTCTAGGATTTTTTAAGTAGACCATCATATCATCTGCAAAGAGTGATAGCTTAGTCTCCTCATTGTCTATTTTTATACCTTCAATTTCTTTTTCTTCTCTAATTGCTACTGCTAGTGTTTCTAGTACAATGCTAAATAATCGAGGTGATAATGTGCATCCTTGTTTCACTCCTGATCTTATTGGGAAGGCTTCAAATATATCCCCATTGCATATGATGCTCATTGATGGTTTTAGGTATATACTGTTTATTATTTTTAGGAAAGGTCATTTTATTCCTATACATTCCAGTATTTTCAATAGGAATGGATGCTATATTTTGTCAAAGGCTTTTTCTGCCTCTATTAAGATAATCATGTGATTTTTGTTTTTTAGATTATTGATATGGTCAGTTATGTGGATGGTTTTCCTAATGTTGAACCATCCTTGCATTTCTGGTATAAATCCTACTTGATCATGGTAGATGAACCTCTTGATCACTTGCTGGAGTCTTTTTTTTAATTTTTTTTTTAAATTTTAAACCCTTACCTTTTATGCATTGGTTTTCTTAGGCAGAAGAGTGATAAGGGTAGGCAATGGGGGTCAAGTGACTTGCGCAGGGTCACACAACTGGGAAGTGTCTGAGGCCAGATTTGAACCTAGGACCTCCTGTCTCTAGGCCTGACTCTCTGAGCCACCCAGCTGCCCCTGGAGTCTTTTTGCTTGTGTTCTATTTAAGATTTTTTACATCTATGTTCACTAGGGCAATTGGTCTGTAGTTTTCTTTCTCTGTTTTTGATCTACCTGGGTTTGGAATCAGTACCATATTTGTGTCATAAAAGGAATTTAGTGGGACTCCTTCTTTGCTTATTATATCAAATAATTTTTATAGTATTGGGATTAGTTTTTCTTTGAATGTTTCATAGAATTCACTCGTGAATCCATCAGGCCCTGGTGATTTTTCCTTAGGGTGTTTGTTGATGGCTTGTTCAATTTCTTTTTCAGTTATGTGAATTTTTAGGTATTCTATTTCTTCTGCTGTTAATCTAGGTAATTTATATTTTTTTATAAATATTCATCCATATCACCTTGATTGCTATAATTATAGCCATATAAGTGGGCAAAATAGTTTTTAATGATTTCCTTAATTTCCTCTTCATTAGAGGTGAGGTCTTTTCATCTTTGATACTGTCAATTATTGTTAATTTCCTTTTGAGCTTTTTCCCCACTTCTCTCACCAAATCTCTTCTATATTTCTCATGATCTCAGATTTGAACTCTTCAAGAGCATGTGACCAATTTTCATTTTTTTGGGAAGTTTTGGATATGATTATTTGTTTGTTCTCCTCTGGTATTTGCTCTGTTGTCTGGATTTTTTCCATGTAAAAGTTGTGGAGTGTTAAAGATTTCTTCTTGATCTTTCTCTTTTAGGGTTCTTGTGGCTGGCTTGCCATTGTGAGCTGGGTGCCCTCTCAGCTTTGTCCTCACTCCCAAGGTCTGTCTGCGCTCTTTAGGTTTCTGAGGTCTCAGGTCTAGTTGTTCTAAGGGTCAAGCCTCCTGGTGGTCCCCTTGCTTGTTCCTCTGCCTGAAGCTCCTTTAACAGTTTCAGGGAACTGATTCCACAGTCATGCACCCCTCTGCTCTGGGTCTCCACCCAAGGTCCACGCCTGCACTCAGGATCCACATCTGAGACTGCATTCAAGCCTGCGCTCAAGGTCTGTGTTCACAGTCCGCACGTTCTTTAGTCTCTTGGTGTCTTAAGTCTTGCTGCTCTCAGGATCAGGCCCTGGTGATCCCAGGTAGCTGCCAAGGACTTAATGGGTGCTCCAAACTTGCTCTAATTCTTGTGTGCTGGCTTTGGCACTGTAGGTCGTGTGGGGCAGGGAGGGAGTTGCTCAGCTCCTGTTTTTGTGAGGGCTATATCATCATCTTATAGCATGGAAATGCCCCAATGCCACGTACCTTCAATGCTGCACCCTGTTTTGGGGTCCCTTCATTTGTCTGGATTTGTTTTTATGTCTTTTTGAGGAGTTTTATATGTATGAGTTAGGAGAGGTTAAGCAGCTGCTTTTTACTCTGCCGCCATCTTAACCCAGAACCTGTAATTGTCAAGACTTCTTGATTTCTTGAGAAAGGGGAGGGAGTTATTTATTAGTTGTCTATTATGTGTCACCATTGTGATAAGTGTTTTACAAATATTATCTCATTTGATCTTCATGATGACCCTGGGGAGTAGGTGCTATTATTATCCTCATTTTACAATTTATTAAACTGAGGCAGACAGAGGTTAAGTGACTTCTCCAGGGGAAATTTTTTTTTAAAAAACCCTTACTTTCCATCTTAGAGTCAGTACTGTGTGTTGGCTCCAAGGCAGAAGAGTGGTATGGGCTAGGCAATGGGGGTTAAGTGACTTGCCCAGGGTCACACATTTAGAAAGTGCCTGAGGCCACATTTGAACCTATTACCTCAGGGCTCTAGGCTTGGCTCTTAATCCACTGAGCTATGCAGCTGCCAACTTAAAAAGTTTCTGAAGCTGACTTTGAACTCAGGTATTTTTGACTACTGAGTCAGTGCTATATCCATTATAACACTTAGCTACTTCTCAAACTTTTAACCAAAAGTTTATTTTCAGATCCTCAAGTCTTTGCCTTTTGCTTGGAAATAGAAAGATAGAAGAAGATAGTCAGGAAGGTAGCCCAGAGACTCAACTATTAGCTTCTCTAAACAAATAATTGTTTTTCTCTTTGATGGGTAGGAGAATAGTTTTCTCCTGTATTCAATACACACACTTTCTTTACTTAAATTTGGAAGTCCAAGGAAAAAAAGTAGGTGTCAACAAAAATCTTCCCCAATTGACAATCATCTTAGCAGCAGACCTTTCAGAGGAGATACTCCACTTTCTCAGCAAAGGAGTTAGGCCTTATGTGAGGAAGTTCTCTAATGAGAAGGTCCCCATACCTTGTAATCTCATAATTTATATTGGTCCTCATCAAATTTATTGGTAATCTTGTTATAATCCCTCTTACAGTAACTAATATAGGAATAATAAAAACAAATTAAAAACTACTGTAAAACCAGAGAAAAATAATATGTCATTCTTGAAGTGGAATCAAGTGTATAAATGAAGTTGCAAAAGGTTATGGTTCATGAATTTTACATAGAGGGCTAGAAAAGATCCTAAAGATAAGCTAGTGTTCAACACTTTTATTTTCTAGAAGAACTAAAGCCTGGAGAGGTTAAATGATTTATCCAAAGAGACACAGGTAGCATTTTATAGAGGTAGAATTCAAGCTTAGATCCTAAGATTCCAAACCCAGTCCTGTTTTGAATATATTTATATTTCTTTGGATGCCAGAAAAATGAAAGGCGTGGTTTGTAGATAATAGAGAATGACATGGACAGAAGTAGATAGGTAGGAGCTATGAAGTAGATTGTAATCCCCCACTCCCTAATACTATTCAAAGAGGACCCCAGGCATACTTTCTGCCTAAAGGGCAATCTCCTAAGAATTGAAAGCTTTCTAATGCTTGGGCTGACCCACAGATAGAGTCAGGACTGAATCATAGGTGGGCTAGCTTAGGGCTGATCACAGATAGACCAGTGCATGGATGATGGACAGATGCCATGGCTGAAGGCTCAGTATGATTATCATTAATGAGCATGTGCATTGTGATTACGTCCCAAAGAGCCTATGCCTGATTTAAACTCTGTATTATGTTTCACTTTGTAATACATTACTAGTAATGAGTTGCAGGAAATACAATATTAACTTGTTCTCCTAAGTATTTGAGTTTAAAACTCCTGTATCTAAAAATACAGTTGAAGTCATTAATAAAGAAAAAATACTTCTGCTTAAAAAAAAGAAGAGGATAGGAGACTGGTGAGACCTTAAAATTCTGACATCCAAGGCTATCAGAACAGGATATAAGTGATAGTTCAAGTTCTACTTGAAGGTTAAGTAAATTTGACATTAGGGACCTCTAAAATCCCATAAACCATTATAAATTACTCACATGAACTAATCCTTCCAAACGTGTGTGAGGCAAACTGTTCCTGAATATCAACTTGAGGTCAATTTTCAGATATATCTGGTCTTCATATGGAAAAGTAGAAAAGGCAATGGAGGACAAACTGGGGTTATAGTCAAGGGAAACAATGACCTTTCCTCTCCCTTTTTTTTTTCTCTTGGTCCAGAGCTCTCTCTATAAGTAAAACCTTTCTCTACTGGAGATCTCTTTTATAATTAACAAAGGTAGAGAAAGCTTTTCTAAATATTTGTTTTGTGGCCCAGAATTCCAATTTACAACTAATCTGTAATACTTAATTCTCTATTTCGTAATTATAATGTCTCCTCCATCTGCTGCTGCCATTAATCCTATCTGTATATTAAAGTATTAAAACTATCTTCTGACCAATATTAACTTAGAATGACTAGAAACAGATATAAAGTATTTATTATTACATAAAATATGCAAAACATACAATATTCAGGTATAAAATAAATGACTGATGAGTTGATCCTATTGATAAGAGTATATAATAGGAGATACCAACCTTGAACTATTTACTGATTTTCCTTTTTTTCTAGCTTTTCAAAAGTATTGACTTCCCTTGTGTTTCTTATTCTCTCCTCAGCATGCATATGAAGGGCAGAAACAAATACTATCAACTTGCAAGCTGTCTCTCAAAATGAAGCTTTGATTGCCAAAATAGCATGCTAAATCATAGGAAAACAAACAAACAAACCTTGGGAGCCCAAATCAGATTAGTAGCATATTGGTTTGATTCATTAGGAACAAGAAAAGAGTCATGTTCTGTGACAATTGGGGGGCAGCTGGGTAGCTCAGTGGATTGAGAGCCAGGCCTAGAGACAGGAGGTCCTAGATTCAAATCTGGCCTCAGACACTTCCCAGCTGTGTGACCCTGGGCAAGTCACTTGACCCCCCATTGCCTACCCTTACCAATCTCCACCTATAAGTCAAAACACAGAAGTTAAGGGTTTAAAATTTAAAAAAAAATGTTCTGTGACAATTTTTTTTAATCTCAATTTTTTTTTACTGTGTTGCCAAAAGGTTTTTCTCCCTCCAGACTAATCAGAAGCAATCAGGATTATTACCTGTGTCTGGGACGCTGAACTGACACTTCAATGTTATTTGATAGACGAGATGGCAGCTGTCACAGACAACTCTCCCTGATGTTTCAGTGGAGTGGCCATTCAGCAGTCAATTACATGACACAGCTTGAACCTCTTAATGGCTGTCTCAAGGTTGCATTGTAGTGATACTGACTTTGTCTTTGAATGAGACATGGGTTTCCCCAGGCACTTGGGCTGTGATGAGAACAGGCACTTCTTGTTGTCTCATGGAAAATGCCGTGAGAAATAGATATATTACTCTGCTGGTGACACAGAGTCTCAGAGAAGAGCACTCTTAAAGATATCCTTGTAAAATGAGAATTACAGTTTATTCAAGGAAAAGAAAATTTTAATGGAGGAAATGAGAAAAGAAAAATAGCACATACTATATCCTCTTAGTGGAATTATTCAATTATTGAGGTAGAATTATGTGTTTTTTTATTAAATTTTAGTTAAAGTTAAATTTTCATAAATGTGACAGATACATGATCCTGTTTTCCCTTTCCTTTCCTCAAGTACTATATTATAATAACTTTTATTTCTATTGAGCTTTAGGGTTCACAAAGCACTTTTAAATGTTATTTCATTTGATTTTCACAAAAATATTGTGAAGCAGGAAGTAAGAATATTATCTCATTTTACAAATAAAGAAACTAAGGCTGAGAGGTTAAGATATTTGTTCACACAGGTAGCAAATAGAGAATCAGTACTTAAATCTAGGTCTTAATTCTATGTCCAATGCTTTTTTTCCTGCTACACCTTGCTACTTCTCAGATTAGTTAATAAGTACATTGGGGAAATGTTTAGAGGTCATCCCTATGCTTGACAGATGTGAAGCATTTAGTTAGAGCCCATTCAGTTATTTCATACATGTAAATGCACATATGCATATACACATGTATACATATACATAGTATCCTATATACATATATATATGTATATATATATATGTTTTAGATCTCAGGATAGGAATGTGATGAGTAATTTATCAACTTTCATCTCGAAGCTTCATCATACAGACTATAAGCATAAGAATGGTAGGGAGTCTGGGTATGGGAGAAAGGAATATAAGAGAAGACAAAGAATGAATATAAAAGGGTCTGGGACATAGAATTATAGGGGGAACATGATTATTTCAGAATTAGTAAAGTACAAAAGAATATTTCATTTTTCAAGTTCTATGAGGAGGCATGACAGTGGCACAGTGGATAGAGCACCAAGTCTGCAGTCAGAAAGACTCATCTTTCTGAGGTCTAGTCTGGCTTGGCTATGTGATCCCTGGGTAAGTCATTTAACCTTGTTGGACTCAGCTGCCTCATTTGTAAAATGAGTTGGAGAAGGAAATGGCAAACCACTCCGTTCTCTTTTCCACAGAACTCCAAATGGGATCAAAAAGAGTCAGACATAATTGGACAACAACAATGAGAAGAGAACATTGGATCTGAAAAGACCCTGAATCTGAACCTTAGGCTCTGCCACACTGTCTGTGCAATTGTGAGAAAGTTACTCAAATTTCATTTTTTAAATCTTGTTCTTCCTTTCACCCAGCCACTCTTTGAGTTCTTGTGGTCACCACTTAAGTAGTTCTTTAACTTGTTTTGGAGTTACTGATTTCTTTTGGGCTTTCTTCTTTGACTTCTCTTAACCCAGTGATTCCCAAAGTGGGTAATACTGCCCCCTGGTGGGTGCTGCAGTGATCCAGGAAGGCTGTGATGGCCATGCTTTTTTTTTTTTTTTTTTTTTTTTTTGTATTACATTCTATTCTGAGTTCAATAAATAGTTTCATAATTTCCAGGGGGCACTAAATAATATTTTTTCTGGAAAGGGGACAGTAGGCCAAAAATTTTGGGAACTCGTGTTCTTTTTTAAGACCCTTACCTTCTGTCTTAGAACTAATACTTTGATTCTAAGACAAAAGAGTAGTAAGGGCTAAGCAATTGGAGTTAAGTGACTTGCATAGGGTCACACAGCTAGGAAGTGTTTGATGCAAGATTTGGATCCAGGTCCTACCAATCCAGGTCTGACTCTCTATCAACTGAGCTAGCTCTACATAGTATTTTTTTAAAAAACTGTTTATTTCCAATCTCAATTCTTGGATTGTGACTGTGCCAAGGTCAGATTCTATCTCTATGGCTCTCTAAGCCACTTTTTGGTCCTATTCTAGATTAAGTTGTTGCTATTTTGGATGAGAAGGCTGTGCTCTGGCTTAATGCAAGGCTTTTCTTTCCTTCTAAAGACAGACCACTGAGGGTGATAAACTTTTTTTCTCCAAATAAAATTTCCTATAAGATGTTGATTCTGTCTCCTGCCATAGTACTGAAATATCTCAGATAGATATTTGATACACACTGTCCTCAAGCCTCTTTCAGGACTCTTTAGATGTCTTGGCTCTGAGTTGTCCATATCTCCTTCTGGGACTGCTAAATTTTTCAGAGTCCTATGGAGCCTGACTTTGTATTTCCTTTCTGTTTTATTGGTCTACAGCAAGCTCAGACTTGCACATTATCCTTACCCCAATGTTTCCTGAGTGCCAGGTAGCTCGAAGTTTGTTTACTACAGATTGAACTAACTTCTTTGAGGTGACCTTTGTTACAACTATAACCAGCTTCTAAGGCTGTCTTTTTCACCAGCTTTTTTATTTAACTAAGAATGTGATAGAGGAACTTATTTTTAATTCTATTTTAGTTTTCTTTTAACTTTTATTCTATCTGAGAGCTTCTTTAGATATTTACTAGGGCTTATATGAGAGAAATGTACCCCTCTCCAGTCTTTAACATTGTCATGTTAATGAGAAGTCCTTTCCTGTTATCTTTCAGATCTATTATTTTCTTGCCTTTTCCTTGACTTAACCCTAGACAATCCAAATAGCCTCTTTACAGTTCTTCCATTTCTAACTTCCCTTTCCCATTCATTACTTATACTGATATAGACATGCATTTTTGCTAATCTTCCTAAATCCTTCTTCTTTTAGTTCATTTGCCTACTTTAAACTTTTTGAGATTTGGCATTTGAGGTTATTCATAGTCTCGCTTTATTCATTGACTTCCCTGAAAAATAGGAAACTATGGTTTAAGTTATACACCTTACTATGTGACCTTGGACCTATATGACCCTATTTTTTAGGACTTGGCATCTTAATTTGTAAGGTGAAGGGGCTAAACCCAATATCTCTCAAGTTCTTTAGAGATATAATATCTTATCATTCTATCACTTTCCCTATTCCCATAAACTGAATTACTCAAAAATCCACAGACTATATGTGCTTATCTTCCCCGCTACCCCCTGCAATTCCTTCTCTTATTTCTGGAGCCTAATTATCTTTTAAATTCTAGCTTGCAATCAAACTCCTCCTTGACACAAGCTCAAAAGAATACAGAAATGGAAAATTGAAAATATGTGACAAGGAAAAAGTTAAAGGATTTCAAGTTCAAAATAAACTTCTTGTAGACTTCAAAAGAGGATCACAAAAAAGATAAGAGAAGAAAAATTGTGAGAGGAAATAGGGACATAAAAAAGGAAGCACAAAACCTCAAACAAGAAAATAACACCCTAAGAAAAGAAGTACAAAACTTTAATCAAGAAAATGACTCCCTAAAATTTAGAATTGGACAAATGGAAGCTAATGATTCAATTAAACAATAGGAAACAAAACAAATTTTTAAAAAATGAAAAAAGAAAATCTGCAATATTTTGCAGGAAAAAACAACTGACCTAGAAAATGGATTCAAGAGAAAGAACCTAAGAATCTTTGCAGAACCTGAAAACCATGATCAAAAAAGATCCTGGACACCACATTGCAGGAAATTATCAGGAAGAACTGTCATGATGTTCTTGAATAAGAAGGGGAAATAAAAAATGAAAGAATCCACTGATTATCTCCTGAAAGAGATCCCAAATTAAAAACAAACAAAACAAAATCTCAGGACTATTATAGTCAAATTTCAGAATTCCCAGTCCAAGGATAAAGTACTGTAAGTAACCAGAAAAAAAGTTCAGGTATCATGGATCTATAGTCAGGATTACATAAGACTTCATCATTAAAGGACTAAAAGGTATGGAATGTGATATTCTTAAAGGCAAAGAATCTAGTACTACAATGAAGAATCAACAAAACTGGGGATAATTCTCCAGGGGAACAAATTAACATTTAATGAATGGAAGACTTCCAGGCATTCCTGACAAAACAAACAGAACTGAAAAGAGAATTCAGTGATCAAATCTGACACTCAAGAGATGCATAAAAAGATAAAGAGAAAAGAAAAAAACTAAATAAGGTTATTCTAATCACATTCTTGCAAGGGAAAGTGATAACTAGAATAAGTAATATATCTATGATGCATGATATACTTAAGATATTTAAAACAATTAAGAGAAATAGTGGTGCTTAAATGATTATAATATTACATAAGCTGTAACTAAGTTATTTAAGTTACCTAAGATACCTGAAGTGCCTAAAACTATTGCCTACTTAAGGTACTGAAGATATTTAAGAACCTGATCACTATTAGGGCAGTGAATAAGAGCATACATAAACAGAGAGCTAGGAGTAAGCTGAATATAATGGTATAATATCCTCCCTTCCCCCACTACACAAAAAAAGCAAAAGAAATACATTAGGAAAAGAGTAAGAGGAGGAAAATTTTGGGGTAAATTATTTCACTTGAGGAGGAGTATAAGAATTAATATAGTAGAGGCGAAGATGTAGGGGGCAATGTTTGAATCTCACTATAATTGGAATTGTCATGAAGTAACAATAACATCTACTCTCAGGTACTGAAACCTATCTTACCCTATAGGGAAGTAATAAGGGAGGAGGGAACCTGAAAATGGAGGGACAGACAAAAGTGAGGGTGAACTTGAAGAGGCAGCAGTTAGAAGCAAAAAAGAATTATGGACAGAGAAAGGTAGAAAGGAGAGGAATAGAAGGATAAACAGGGAAAAATTAGATGAAGTGAAAGAGTTAGTAATCATAACTGTGAAAGTGAATAGATGACCTCACCCATAAAATAGAAGAGAATAGCACAGTGGATTAAAAATCAGAATCCAATAATATTTTCTCTATAAGAAATATTTTTAAAGCAGAGAGACACACAAAGTAAAGGTAAAGATCTGGATTAGAATCTATTATCTTCACCTAAGTTAAAAAAGCAGGGGTAACAATTATGATGTCAGACAAAATAAAAGTGAAGATTGATCTAATTAAATGAGATAGGTAAGTAAATTACATGTCAACTTCACAAAATTATTATATAAAATAACACAAAAGTCTCACAATCAACTGCAGAAAAGCAGAAATATTAAATGTATCATTTTCAGACCATAGTGCTAGGAAAATTATACTCAACAAAGAGCTCTAGGAAAAAGACTAAAAATTAATTGGAAACTAAATAATGTTATCCTAAAGAATGAGTGAGCCAAATAATAAATTACAGAAACAATCAAAAAAATTGTTAAAGAGAATGACAACAAGGAGACAATGCACCAAAATTTGGGGATGCAGCTAAAACAGTACTTATGGGAAAAATTATATCTCTAAATGTCTACATCTATAAAAGAAAGAAAAAGCAAATCAATCATTTGGGCATGCAATAAAAAAAACTAGAAAAAGAACAACGTAAAAACCCAAAATTAAATATCAAGTTAGAAAATTTGAAAATCAAAGGAAAAATTAATAAAATTTAAAGTAAGAAAACTATTGAATTAATAAATAAGATAAAGAGTTGGCTTTATTAAAAAAAACTCTTATGAAATAGGTAAACCAAGGTTTAATTTCATCAAAAATAGAGAAAGAATAAAATCAAATTACCAGTATCAAAAATTAAAAGCATCACAACCAATAGAGGAAATTAAAGCAATTATTTTGCCCAATTTTATGTCAATAAATCTGACAAAGTGAAATATTTAAACAATTAGACAGAAAACAGATAAAAAAGATCATACAAGATGTGAGGGTGGGAAAGAACATGTATTTCAAAATTTCAGAAATTGATAAAAATTGTTTTGATATTTAATCTAAAAAAAACAACAAAAGCAACTCAGCTTTGAATGCTTTCCTGATTAATACAGAATAGTACTTTCTCACTCCTTTGAATTTTTGAATTCTCACTTATGTCACTCATCTGTCACTTTATTACACTCTTGCTTGTGTGACCAAATATCCTATCTGCATGCTTTTATCTCCCCAAGGAGCCTGGGTCTTTGAGATTAGGTACCAACTCTTATGGTTCTTCATATCCTTCCACATAATTGGTGATTAAAAATATTTGTTTCTTGATTAAGAAGTTCGTTCTAAGCCATGCCTTTGGAATTCGCCATCAATCCTGACAAATTTACTTAATCTCTTCTCAGATGACTAATTTATATAAAAAAAAGATGAATGTAATGCAATACTATCTATACCCAGAGATATCCAGTGATGATAATGTTGCAATGATACCTTAGATGAAAAATATTAGATTTGAATATTTAGGGTTTTATTCATCATACTTTTCTAGATCTACATAAGCAAGGATATATATGCTTTTTCATTCAAAAAAATCATTCATTCATTCAAAATGTTACAGAAAAATATATTTATTTTCCCCTATATTAACATATGTGTGTGTATAAAATATATGTATCCAGGGAGAGATATGCTGGTAAGTGTTCAATAACTGGCTGGAAAAAGTTGTGCACTTGACTTGCCTTAGGTTTAATATTCATTATAATATTTTCTCCATAATTAAAAAAGTCATAAATCAAGCCCTCGTTTGAAGCATTTGTCAATTTCTGAGACATAAATGCTCATGCTGAACATTTAACAACTGGCTCTTGAGAATATGTGTGAAATATCTCCAGCATATCCTTATATGTACCTATATGAACAAATAGCCAGTTTAGGATTTACAATTCTTGATCTCTGATTTAACTTATTTTCATCTTCGTCCATGATGTGCCATTTTATTGGAATATTCAGAGTAGCCATTTCTCTTTTTGCACTCAGAAACTAAATTAATATGTTGAATTGATTTGAAAATTTTCCAGATCATACTCTGCAAAAATTGCAGATTATCAAAGGTATTTTAATTAAAGTATGATTTCAAAACTTCATAAAATAGTTTTTCTCTAGATTCTGTACATAGTATTTCCCCCATTGGATCTTGAGTTAATAAAACTATACCAGAATTATCAAAATAGCATTTTGTTTGATTGCTTGATAACTTTGTGAACCTGGGAACAATCTTTTTCCTAATACTCACCCTCCAGCTTTCTCTTGACTCATCTGGTTTGTACTCTAGCCTATGAGAGAATGTGCCCAGGAAGGAACAAATTGAATAATAGCCAGAATGATTTTTCTTTTGGCTATACTGCAGGGTGAAAGGTTATGCTCATAGCATAGTAAGCAGAGGATTTTCACTATATTGCTTTCTGATATACAAGTCATTGGTATACCAGTCATTCAATACAAATTTAAGTTGTTCATTTAAAATTTTTGCTCTTTCTTTCTTTTTTTATACGTAGGGACAACTTCTTATAATTGTTTTCTGACATTTTGTGATTCAGATTCTCTCATTTCCTCCATATCCTCCCATCCCTAAGATTATCCATGTTATAGGCTGTACCAGTGTTTTCATGCAAAACATACTTCCATATTCTCATGCCATGACAGAAGACATGTCACACATAAAATAAAAATATCATGAAGAAAATAAAGTAAAATAAATCATACTTTGATCTACAATCAGATTGCAACAGTTCCTCTTTGTCTTTGAATAGCATTTTTTATCATAAGTCCCTTGGGATTAACTTGAGACCTTGTTTTGCTGATTAAAGTTCAGTCCTCCACACTAGTTTTGTTGTACAATATTTCTCTTACTATATACACTGTTCTCCTGGTTTTGCTCAATTCAGTTTGCATCAATTCATATAAGTCTCTCCAGGTTTTTCTAAACTCATCCTGCTTGCCATTTCTTATGGCACAATAGTATTCCATTACAACCATACATCATAAGTTGTTTATCTATCCTCCAATTGATGGATGTCTCCTTAGTTTCCAATTCTTTGTCACTATAAAGAGAGCTGCTAAAATGATTTAGTGCAAGTAGATAATTTCTTCTATCTCTGATTTCTTTGGAATACAGACCCAGTAGAGAAATTGCTAGGTTGAAGAATATGTACATTTTTATAGCTCTTTTGGTGTGGTTCCAGGTTCCTCTCCAAGGTGGTTGTATCAATTCACAGATTCACTAAATAATTTCCTTTTTCCCACACCCCCTCTAACATTTATCATTTTCGTTTTTGGTCGTTAGCCAATTTTGAATTTTGAAGTGGTATCTCAGAGCTGTTTTAATTTGCATTTCTCTACTCAATAGTGATTTAGAGCATTTTTTCCTGTGACTTTTGAGAGTTTTAATTCCTTCATCTGAAAACTGCCTATCCATATCTTTTGACCAATTTTCAACTGGAGAATGCTTTGTATTCTTCTAAATTTGATGCAGCTCTCTATCTATTTGAGAAATGAAGTCTTTGTCAGAGATACTTGCTAAACAAATATCCCTCAAATTGTTGTTTCCCTTGAATTTTGGTTGCATTATTTTTCTAAAACCTTTTTAATTTCATGTAATCAAAATTATTTATTTCATTTTTTGGCTATGCCTTTTTGGTCATAAATTCTTCCCTTATCCATAAGTCTGACAGACAAACTTTTCTGTGTTCCCCAAATTTGTTTATGGTATCACTCTTTATTTCTAGTTCAAGTATCCAATTTGACTTTATCTTGTGTCTGGTTTAAGATATTGATTTTCGCCTAATTTCTTTCATGTCGTTTTCTAGTTTTCCCAGGAGGTTTTGATTAATAATGAATTCTTCCCCCAATAGCTTTGATCTTTGGGATTATCAAATGCTGGGTTACTATGGTCATTAACCACTGTGTGATGACTACCTAACCTATTCCATTCATCCACTACTCTATTTCTTAGCCCATACCAAATTGTTTTGATGATTACTGCTATAAAATATAGTTTTAAATCTCATATGGCTAGGTCTCCTTTCTTCATAATTTTCATTAGTTCCCTTGATATTCTTTATCTTTTCTTATTCTGTGTGAATTTTATTTTTATTTTTTCTATTTCTTGGAAATAATTTTTGGGTAGACTAATTGGTATGGCACTGTATAGGTAAATTAATTTAGGTAAAATGGTCATTTTTATTATATTTGCTCAGCCTGTCCATGAGAAATCAATATTTTCCCAATTGTTTAGATCTGACATTTTTTGAGTGTGAAAAGTGCTTTATAATTGTGTTCATGTAATTGCTGGTTTGTTTTGATATTTCACTAGGTATTTTATACTCTCTAGAGTTATTTTAAATGGAATTTCCTTTTCAGTCTCACTACTGAATTTTGTGATAAATAAAAATGCCAATAATTTATGTGGGCTTTTTTTGTATCTTGCAACTTTAAAAGAGCATATCTGATCACATTTTTAATTACATTTTTTAAATCAGCAAAAATTATCTATAATGAGGATGATCTAGAACTCTTTCTAATAAGATTAGGGGTGAAGCATTTCACAGGAGAATATGGTCATAGAATTCCATAGGCTGTGAAGGTATATGGGTTTAGATCTGTATTATTGGAAGGAATAAATAGCTACATTGATGAAATACAGAATTCATAAAAATATTCAATTATTTTCAGTAAAGAATAGAGACAAAACTTATATGTTTGGTTATTCAAGGTTTGTGCCTTTAAAATTTCTTTGAAAATGCTCTAAAAGGACACTTGTCGAGTTTTCAGTTTCACAAAATCATTTTCACTCCTATCAACTGAGTAATGTTAACCTGCTTATTGAAAAAATAAATTCCAGATGGATAAGGATTTCTCTCTTTCTTTTCTTTACAAGAAATAGCTATATTTTTCTTCACTTTTTCAATAACGAGAGTTTTTCAAAGGGAGCTTAGATCATGATCAAGTTGAATCTGGAAAAATATAGTCTCTTTCTGACTCTCATATGAAATCTGTTGCTTTTTGAGTAGTAAACCTGTGTTTCTGACAATAAAACAAGTTGATATGACTAGAAAATACTATGAACAGATATATTTTGTCACTTTTATGTAGCCACTTTTCAGATCATTGCTGAACTTAAAAGTGGAAATATAATACTTACTGTTTACATTTTTTTATATTGTTTTTGCTCTGCCTCTTGCTATCTTCTCCAATTACCCTCCTGACTAAAAGAGTGTAAAAGGTTTTAGGTGATTCATCTTTCAAAATTATGAGCTGCTTTTCCTCAAGAGACTTGGCTTCAAGAATGTCTAGCTCAAATACCCTGTGCATTCAAACATTACTGTCTGTTCAGTGCTGCTGTAAGAACACTGCTTTGTCCTTTATTTGAGGAGATATATTTTGCACCTGCTCTCCTATTAGCATATTCCTATTGTACTGATGCTTCAAGAAAAATACGTAGGGGATGATCATAAAAAAAAAAACATAGAAATTCTGGGTGGGTACTAAATACTCAATGAGATGGGATTACCATTTCTATTAAGATCACACACACACACACACACACACACACACACACACACACACACACACACACACACAATTAGTGCCAGAACAGGGTATTTTGGTAGCTTAAGAACTAATATCAAAACAAAAGAATCCCTGTCCTCAGGGATCTTATATTCTCTCAGGAAGGAACAATATAATCAGAAAAGTAAATACCAAATATTAAAAAAAGCAATTAGTAAGAGCACTATCAACTGAGAGAGGAAAAGGTTTGAGAAAGGTCTATAGGTTGTGACCACATTGTCACCCTAAGAATCATCATCAAACAGACCATCGAATGGCAGTCTCCCCTCTATATGACTTTCGTGGATTTCGAGAAGGCATTTGACATCATCTGGAGATTGATGCAGCATTACGGGATTCCCCCGAAACTCATCAACATCATCCAACGGTTATATGAAGACTTTACCTGCCAGGTCATCCATAATGGGAAACTGATGGCTCCCTTCACAGTGAAGACCGGAGTGAAGCAAGGTTGCATGCTTTCACCCCTTATCTTCTTGATGGTCATAGATTGGATCATGAGAAGAATTACCAAGGACAACAATACGGGCATTCAATGGACTCATACCAAACAGCTCGAGGACCTTGACTTTGCGGATGACATCTGTCTCCTTTCTCACAAGCAGCAGGATGCCCAAGCCAAACTTGCACGTCTCTCTGAAGAAGCTGAGAAGACAGGTCTGAAGATCAACAAGAAGAAGACCGAGGTGATCACAGTCAACAGCAGACAGGACCTGCCAATCCAACTACAGGGAGAAAACATCAAGGAGACGGACAACTTCACCTATTTGGGTAGCATAGTCAGCAAGGACAGTGGGGCAGATGAGGACATCAGAAACCGAATCAACAAAGCCAGACAGGCATTTAACACCTTAAGGTCTGTCTGGATCTCCAAAGCACTGTCCCTCGTCACTAAGCTCCGAATCTTCAATACAATGTAAAGGCCGTCCTCCTATATGGATCAGAAAGCTGGAGAGTGACGAGCGCTAACACCAACAAACTCCAAGTCTTTGTTAACAGATGTCTACGCTACATCTTGAACATCAGATGGCCTGAAAAGATTTCCAATGCTAGTCTCTGGGAAAGAACAATCCAGATCCCATTAGTCAGGACATAAAGAAACGTAAGTGGAGATGGATAGGACATACGCTACGAAAACTGGAAGACAACGTAGCCAGACAAACATTGTGCTGGAACCCTTCAGGGAGGAGGAAAGTCCGAAGACCAAAACAGACCTGGTGAATATCTGCCGAAAATGAAACAAAAACAGTTGGAATGACATAGGCCCAGCTGGGGGAAGTTGCCCAGAATAGAGTCTGCTGGCGTGAGATGGTTGCGGCCCTATGCTCCTAAGGAGTCAACAGGAATAATAATAATAATATAGGTTGTGGAATTTGAGATAATTCTTGAAAGAGAGAGCATATTCAGGATTGGGAGAGTTTGAGATACATGGAAGTCACATCAGTTGCTCTTTTGGTAGTCTTATTTGGATCAGCATATTTAAATGAATAAATTATAGGTAGACCCTCTCTTTTATTTTTATTTGTCTCTAGCTGTAGCATTAACTCCTTATTGAATGAAATATGTTTAGCCTAGAGAGACAGTGTGGCCAATTGGGTAGAAAGCTATTCTTATAGAAGGGAAAATGGGAGTGTGGGAGAGCCAAAATGTCAGCTTAGTAGCAGTTGCTCTGACTATCCTTCCAAAACCAATCATTAAAAAGTGCTTCAAAATTATAGGAGTCAAAATTCAACATTAAGATGGAGTGAAGGGGCTTTCCTGCTGAACACAATTTGAAAGGTAGGCAGAGAGAGTTGGTTTTCATAGGATAAGGAGGAGCTAGAAGTAAAACTACAGCCACACTCCCACCCACTGCACTGGATTCTGGACCTGGGCATAGTCTACCTTCGGGATCCCCAGGACCTGGGCTACACCAAAAAAGATACCTCACATCCACCCTTTGAAGTCCCTGGACTTAGCATCAGCCTAAAGTGAGGTCTAGAAGTCCATAGCTCTGGGCCCTTTCAAACCTCCACTGCTGTGGTGAAGACTTAGCCCCAGAGCAAAATAGTTCTCAATGCCTAACCCTGCAAGCCAGCAGAGACAGAATCAGCAAGCAATTTTCAAAATCCCCAGTAACAGAGTGCAACATGGAAAATGGCAGGGTGGAATAGATACAAGATACAGGGTCAAGCCTCACCCAGAATTCCAGGGGATTCCCCCTAGAGAACTCTGGGTGAGGGAACAGTTTGAAAGCAGTTAAACAGTTGATTCCTGGGGGTTGAAGTAAGCAGATCCCTTTGCTTGCTGTTCCAGGTTTAGGATTGCTTTGGTGGCCATAATGGCAAAAGCCATTTTGGTTTCTTCTCAGGAATTTGCCTATCTAGTGGAATTAGGCCTTTCTTGCAATCACATTTTGTTATTCATTTAGTTATTTTAGATATTAGAAGTGATTATTATAAGCTTTGAGGGACAGCTAGATATAAAGTCTTCCACTCCCTCCTTGGGGTGGGGGAGAGGCAGTTTCTACCTAACAGTTCAGGGCTTCCCAGATCTAATCCAAATCCTTGAAACCCCTTCCCTGTTTTCCCTACTTCTTTTATTAGTATAAACTTCATCTTTTAGTGGCAGTGCCTGTTTATTACTCTGGGGATACTTACATCTGACTTCAGCTAAGTTTCCTTCAGCTGTCTGACCCATACAAGTTAGATTCCTCTGTTCTTGATAACAAGAAGACATCAAGCTTCTCCTACTGTCCCTCCGTCAAACCTGTGGGGAATATAAGTTGAGAAAGTGAACATCATTAGAGATTTGCCTTGCTGATCCTTTCCAGAAGACATCAGTCCTGCCTCCATTTCCAACTGATTTCCAACTGTTTGGTGGGAGGGGTTTGAGTAAGGACTACCTACCCCTTCCTATTCACTTTAGGCTGTGTGTGTGGGAGGAGTGAGTCCTGCAGGTTTCTAATTTCAGGCCATCTCTTCAGATTCCCAAACATCTCTGTTAAGATCAACATAATAAGAGGCAAAAACAAAGGCTAGAAAAAGGAGCAAACAGCAGAAGAAATACTTAGTGCTTGAAAATTTCTATGGAGATAAAGAGCAAAGAACAGAACCAAAAAGGAATAATGAAATTCAAGCAAACACATGCAAAAGTAAAAAAAAAAACAAAAACGAAAAACAAAGCCAACCCCAAAATGGGAATTTGTTTCAAACTCTGGAAGAACTCAAAAAGGGATTCAAAAATCAAGTAAGACAACTTGAATTAAAAAAAATGAAAATGAAAAAGAAATGAAATTAATGCAAAAAAGGTAATAATAGCTTAAGAAGCAAAATTGGTCAACTGTTCTCCCCCCCCCCCAAATCTGCCCTTCTATAAGGCACCAAAAAATAAAAAGGTTTCTTAAAAATAGAATTGAGTTTCTGGATTAAGATGGTGGCAGAGTAAAAAGCAGCTCTTAACCTCTCCTGACCAAAACATACAGGACTCCTCAAGGGGACATAAAAACAAGTCCAGACGAATGGAGGGACCACACAACAGGGTGCAGCGTGGAAGGTATGTGGAATCTGGACATTTCCATGCTATAAAAGGGTGGAACAGCTCTCACTAAATTGCGGGCTGAGCAACCCCCCGTCACCCCCACAACGCCTCCACACACACCACCTATAACGCCAAAGCCAGCTAAAAAGAAATAGAGCAGGTTTGGGGCACCTATTGAGTCATTGGCAACTCCAGGGCCTGTTCCTGAGAGCAGCAAGATTTAGGACCCCCAAAAGGTAAAGAACGTGCATGGACTCTGAGTACAGACACAGAGTGCAGGCTTGGGCGGAAGCACGGGTGGAGGCCGACACAGGCGCGAGCTAAGGCTCTGAAACCCTGAGTGGGGAACAAGTGCAGATGGGTATACGACTGTGGAAGCAGCACCCTGAGACTTGTAAAGGAACCTCCAGCAGAGGACCAAGCGAGGGGGTCCACCACGGGGCTTGACCTTGAGAAAAACCAGACCTCAGACCTCAGGACCCAAAAGACTGCAGACAGACCCTGAGCGCATGGATAAAGCTGAGAAGCTGCTGGGCTAACAAGGGCTACCCAGAATCAGGAAGTTCAGAAGAGAAAGATTAACAACAAGAAAAAGAAATCTTTAACACTTGACAACTTTTACACAGAGAAAATCCAGACAACCAAGCAAACAGAGGAGGAGAACAAACAAGCATCCGGACCCTCCCAAAATAATGAAAACTGATCACAAGCTCTTGAAGAGTTCAAAACTGAGATGATGAGAAAGTTGGAAAAGATTTGGTTAGAGAAATGGGAAATAGCTCAAAAGGAAATCAGGCAAGAAAATAACAGTTTAAAAGGCAGAATTTTGCAATTGGAAAGTGAGGCTAAGAAATCAAATGAACTGATCAGCAAATTGAACACCAGAAATGACCAGATTGAAAAGGAAAACCAAAATATTATAGCCGAAAACCAGTCCCTAAAGGCTAGAATTGAGCAATTAGAAGCTAATGATCTCTCAAGACAAGAAAAAATAAAACAAAGTCAAAAGACTGAAAAAAATAGAAGGAAACATGAAATATCTTAATGAGAAAGTGACAGACCAAGAAAACCGGTCTAGAAGAGACAATTTGGGAATCATTGGTCTTCCAGAAAAAGCAGAAATTAATAGAAATTTGGACTCCATACTAAAAGAAATTATTCAGCAAAATTGCCCTGAAGTTCTACAACAAGAGGGCAATAAAGACATTGAAAGTATCCATAGATCACCCTCTACACAAGACCCAGAAAAGACAACCCCCAGAAATATAATAGCTAAATTCATGAGCTACAAAGTAAAAGAAAAAAAATCTTACAAGAAGCCAGAAAGAGACAATTCAAATATCAAGGAGCACCAATCAGGATCACACAGGATCTGGCAGCCTCCACACTAAAAGACTGCAAGGCTTGGAATATGATATTAAGAAAGGCAAGAGAGCTGGGCCTTCAGCCACGGATCAACTACCCATTGAAACTGACTATATACTTCCAGGGGAAAGTGTGGGGCATTCAACAAAATTGAAGATTTCCAAGTTTTTGCACAAAAGAGAGCAGGACTAAATGGAAAGTTTGATATCCAAACACAAAAACCAAGAGAAACATGAAAAGGTAAATAAGAAAAAGAGGGAAAAGAAAAAAACAACTTATAATTCTTTAAATTTGACTCTTTAAGGGCTTAAATAAGATCTAATTATCTGTATTCCTATGTGGAGAAATGCTATGTATAATTCTCTGTAGTCAACTCTATTCACTATTATAATATTCACTATTATAGTAATCAGAAGAATAATTCACACAGAGAGGGTGGAATACTTAATGGTCTAAGATGATATGGGGGGTGCAAAAGAGTGGGGTGAATAGTAGGGGACACCAAGAGAAACTTGAGTGAATAAGAAAAATAGGATATTCTATTACACACAAAGAGGGCATGGGAAGGAGAGAGGACAAATACTATTATAAGAAGGAGAGGAAGAGAGCATTAAGAGGTAATTTTTAAACCTTACTCTCAGTGTAATCAACCCGGAGAAGGAAGAGTAGCTATACTATCCATTGGGATATAAAACTCTTATCTAACCCTACTGAGAAAGTCAGAAGGGATAAACCAAGGGGAGCAGGGGAGTGGGGAGGTCAAAAAAGGGAGGGGAGAAGAAGGGGGAGGGAATTCATTAGGCCTTTAAAAATAAAAAGAGGGGAATAATAAGGGAGGTGGTGTGAAGGGAAGATAATCAAGGGAGGGGATAAGGGATAGTGGCTTAATAGCAAACCACTGGTTTAAAAGGAAATAGTTTAAGAAGAAGGGGTAGAAATAGGGGAAGATATGAAAATGTCAGCGAATCCATAACTGATCATTATAACTCTGAATGTGAATGGGATGAACTCTCTCATAAAATGGAAGCAAATAGCAGAGTGGATTAGAAATCTACAAGAAACACATATGAGGCGGGTGGACATACAGAAGTTTAAGGTTCAGGGCTTCAGCAAAATCTTTTGGGCTTCAAATGAGAAAAAGAAGGCAGGAATGAAAATAGATATGATTAAAAAAGACAGGGAAGGTCATTACATCCTGATTAAAGGCAGTATAAACAATGAGGAAATAACTCTGCTCAATATATATACACCAAGTGGCATAGCATCCAAATTCATAAAGGAGAAACTGGCAAAGCTCAAGAAGGAAATAGATAGTAAAACCATACTAGTGGGAGATCTAAATATTCCTCTTTCAGATCTAGATAAATCAAACCAAAAAATAAATAAGAAAGAGGTAAGAGAGGTGAATGAAGTCCTAGAAAAATGAGATTTAATTGATACATGGAGAAAAATAAATAGGGACAAAAAGGAATACACCTTCTTTTCAGCTGCACATTGTACATTCACAAAGATTGACCATTTAACAGGACATAGAATCATTGCAAACAAATGCAAAAGAGCAGAAATAATAAATGTAACATTCTCAGATCATAATGCAATAAAAATAATATTTAGTAAGGGCACCTGGACAGGCAAATCAAAAACCAATTTGAAATTAAACAATATGATTCTCCAAAACCAATTAGTCAAAGAAGAAATCATAGAAACAATCAACAATTTTATTGAAGAGAATGACAATGATGAGACATCCTACCAAACTCTGTGGGATACAGCCAAAGCAGAACTGAGGGGGAAATTTATATCCTTGAATGCATATGTTAGCAAATTAAGGAGGGCAGAGATTAATGAATTGGGCATGCAAGTCAAAAAATTAGAAAGCAAGCAAATTAAAAACCCATAGATGAAAACTAAATTAGAAATACTAAAAATAAAGGGAGAAATTAATAAAATAGAAAGTAAAAGAACAATTGAATGAATAAATAAAACTAGAAGCTGGTATTTTGAAAAAAAAACAGATAAAATAGACAAAGTACTGGTCAATCTAATAAGAAAAAGGAAAGAAGAAAACCAAATTGACAGTATTAAAGATGAAAAGGGAGACCTCATCTCTAATGAAGGGGAAATTAAGGCAATCATTAAAAACTATTTTGCCCAATTATATGGCAATAAATATAGCAATCTAGGAGATATGGATGAATATTTACAAAAATATAAACTGCCTAGATTAACAGCAGAAGAAATAGAATACCTAAATAATCCCATGTCAGAAAAAGAAATTGAACAAGCCATCAAAGAGGTCCCTAAGAAAAAATCGCCAAGGCCTGATGGATTCACAAGTGAATTCTATCAGACATTCAAAGAGCAACTAATCCCAATACTATACACATTATTTGATATAAGCAAAGAAGGATTCCTACCAAATTCCTTTTATGACACAAATATGGTACTGATTCCAAAACCAGGGAGATCAAAAACAGAGAAAGAAAACTATTGACCAATCTCCCTAATGAACATAGATGCAAAAATCTTATATAGAATACTAGCAAAGAGACTCCAGCAAGTAATTAAGAAGATCATCCACCATAATCAGGTGGGATTGATATCAGGAATGCAAGGATGGTTCAACATTAGGAAAACCATCCACATAATTGACCATATCAACAGTCTAACAAACAAAAATCACATGATTATCTCAATAGATGCTGAAAAAGCCTTTAACAAAATACAGTATCCATTCCTATTGAAAACATTGAAAAGTATAAGAATAGAAGGACCTTTCCTAAAAATAATAAACAGTATATACCTAAAACCATCAACAAACATCCTTTGCAATGGGGATAAATTAGAAGCCCTCCTTATAAGATCAGGAGTAAAACAAGGATGCCCATTATCACCTCTATTATTCAATATAGTACTAGAAACACTAGCAATAGCAATTAGAGAAGAAAAAGAAATTGAAGGTATCAAAATAGGCAATCAGGAGACTAAGCTATCACTCTTTGCAGATGATATGATGATCTACTTAAAAATCCTAGAGAATCAACTAAGAAGTTTGTAGAAATAATCAACAACTTTAGCAAAGTTGCAAGATTCAAAATAAATGCCCATATATCATCAGCATTTCTATATATTTCCAACACCATTAGAGCAGCAAGAGGTAGAAAGAGAAACACCATTTAAAATCACCCTAGACAATATAAAATACTTGGGAATCTATGTACCAAAACAAACAAAGCTATTATATAAAAACAACTACAAAACACTTTCCAAACAAATAAAATTGGATCTCAACAAGAAGTAGAAAGAGAAACACCATTTAAAATCACCCTAGACAATATAAAATAGAATATCAAGGGAAATAATGAAAAAAATATGAACGAAGGGGGCCTAGCAGTACCAGATATTAAACTATACTATAAAGCAGCAGTCATCAAAACAATATGGTACTGGCTAAGAGACAGAGAGGAGGATCAGTGGAATAGACTTGGGATAAATGACATCAGCAAGACAGTGTATGATAAACCCAAAGAGCCCAACTTTTGGGACCTGAATCCACTATTTGACAAAAACTGCTGGGAAATTTGGAAAACAATATGGGAGAGATTAGGTTTAGATCAGCATCTCATACCCTACACCAAGATAAATTCAGAATGGATGAATGACTTGAATATAAAGAGGGAAACTATAAATAATTTTAGTGAACACAGAATAGTATACTTGTCAGATCTCTGGGAAAGGAAAGATTTTAAAGCCAAGCAAGAGTTAGGGACAATTACAAAATGTAAATTAAATGGTTTTGATTATATTAAGCTAAAAAGCTCCTGTAGAAACAAAAATAATGTAGTCAAAATCAGAAGGGAAACAACAAATTTGGAAAAAATCTTTATAACGAAAAACTCTGACAGGGGTCTAATTATTCAAATATACAAGGAGTTCAACCAACTGTATAAAAAATCAAGCCATTCCCCAATTGATAAATGGGCAAGAGCATGAATAGGCAATTTTCAGCTAAAGAAATCAAAAATATCAATAAGCACATGAGAAAGTGTTCTAAATCTCTAATAATTAGAGAAATGCAAATCAAAACAACTCTGAGGTATCACCTCACACTTAGGAGATTGGCTAAAATGAAAGAAGGGGAGAGTAATGAATGCTGGAGGGGATGTGGCAAAATTGGGGCATTAATGCATTGCTGGTGAAGTTGTGAACTAATCCTACCATTCTGGCTGACAATTTGGAATCATGCTCAAAGGGCTATAAAAAATGCCTGCCTTTTGATCCAGCCATACCATTGTTGGGTTTCTACCCCAAAGAGATCATAGATAAACAGACTTGTACGAAAATATTTATAGCTGCGCTTTTTGTGGTGGCAACAAACTGGAAAAGGAGGGTATGCCCTTCAATTGGGGGATGGCTGAACAAATTATGGTATATGTTAGTGATGGAATACTATTGTGTTAAAAGGAATAATAAACTGGAGGACTTCCAGGTGAACTTGAAAGACCTCCAGGAACTGATGCAGAGCGAAAGGAGCAGAGCCAGAAGAACACTGTACATAGAGACTGATAAACTATGGTAAAATCGAATGCAATGGACTTCTGTACGAACAGCAATGCAATGACCCAGGACAATTCTGAGGAATTTATGGTAAAGAACGCTACCCACATTCAGAGGACAGACTGCAGGAGAGGAAACATATAAGAAAAACAACTGTTTGAACCCATGGGTCTGGGTGGACATGATTGGGGATGTAGACTCGAAACTATCACACCAATGCAACTATCAACAATTTGAAAATAAGTCTTAATCAAGGACACATGGCAAAACCAGTAGAAATGTGCGTCGGCCATGTGTGGGGGGAGTGCAGAGGGTGAAGGGGAAAATAGGAACATGAATTATGTAACCATGGTAAAAATGAATCCTAATAAATGTTTATATAAAAGAAAATAAAATTGACATACTGGAAAAAGAGGTGATATCCAGTGAAGAAAAGAGTGCCATGAAAATCAGACTGGGACAAATGGAAAGGAGGATCAAAAGGTCAGGGAAGAAATTCAGTCTTTAAAAATTAGAATTAGGCAAATAAAAGCTAATGACTTCTCAAGACATCAAGAAACAGTAAAACAAAAGAATAAAAAAACAAGAAAATATGAAACATTGAAAAAGAACTGACCTGGAAAATAGATACAGGAAAGATAAGTAAGAATTACTGGACTATTTAAAAGTCATGAACAACAACAACAAAAAATGCTAGATATCATATTGCAAGGAATTTATCCAAGAAAACTATCCTACTATCCTTGAACAAGAGGGTAAAAAATAGAAATAGAAAGAAACCATAGATCACCTCTTGCAATAAATCACCAGATGATAACTCCCAGGAATGTTATAGCCAAGTTCAAGAGCTCCTAGGCCAAGGAGAAAATACTGTCATTTGGACTTTCAGTGGCCTAGGAGACTCAAAATTATAGAATAGTTATAAAACTGGCAATGAAACTTCTGTTTAAGGAGAGAGCTCTGCTCAGATATCTCCTCATTATTTACCTGGCTATATTACTTAGGAAATTCTTTCACTGACTTCTCCCTTATGCCCTCACATTAGATGTCTACCCCATTCTCCCTGCTTTTCAGCTTCTTTTATATTGTTTTCACCAATTAGATTGTATGCTCCTTGAGAGCATAGATTGCCCTTTTATTTTTTATTTGTGTCTCCAGTCTTTAGCACTGTTTCAGGCATAGTAGATAAATAATAAATGTCTTTAAACTGTTGAGTTATATCATACCACCTGAAGGCTTGAAGAAAGATTATGGGGTCAATTCTTTTTAAATGTCCACTTAATAGACCATTCTTCTTGGCTTGGTGGCCAATCTCAACACAGCTTTGATTGAACCTGTACTCCATCAGTTCATTCAACTAGCTCAGGGTGCGGAACCAAGAAATCACTCAAGATCTGCTTTTGTATCCCAAAGTGATGAGTTCTTCATCAGAGACCATAAATTTCTTAGGTGGCTAGAGAAATTCAATGAGCACTCTATGGGATACAACTCTCATTTTACAGGATTTGACGTACTTGACCTGGGAGAAAGGAAAAATGTACTGAGAAATGAAGTTGATGAAAAACCAAATATAGTTAAAAATAACTTTCCAAAACATAAATAATGATTTCCTGTCAGGAAAGGAACTATTTCTTTCTCTTTCAGTTTTTGGTTTTATAAGTATGGATTCAATTTCTGAAATATCATATTAAGAGAGATAAGTCTAGGAGATATACTCTCACATTTGTATTTTTAAATTGGCAAATGTAATGAAAATAATTAGCTTTTTTGGACTTTGAGAATAAACTGCTATTGGTGAGATATTTCTCTTTTCTGGCTGATGGGAGAACACTTCAGCAGTATGTAGGCAGTTCTTTTCATTATTTTTCCACTTTTGACCATTTGCTAAGGGTTACATAGGAGGACTAATGAATGGAGATGAATCTTAATCATATATTCAAAGACTGTTAGAGCTGGAAGGGACCTTAAAACTTATGAAGTGGGTTCCGGGTTAAGATGGCGGCAGAGTAAGAAGCAGCTCTTAACCTCTCCTGACCGAAACACACAAAACTCCTCAAGGGGACATAAAAACAAGTCCAGACGAAGGGAGGAACCCCACAACAGGGCACAGCGTGGAAGGTACGTGGAATCGAGACATTTCCAGGCTATAAAGGGGTGAAACAGCTCTCACTAAATCACGGGCTGAGCAACCACCCCACCCCCGCCCCTTCCACACACAATATCTATAGTGCCGGAGCCAGCTAAAAAGAAATAGAGCAAGTTTGGGGCACCCACAGTGTCATTGGCAGCTCTGGGGCCTGTTCCTGAGAGCAGCAAGATTTAGGACCCCAGTAAGCCAAAGAACGCACGCGAAATCTGAGCGCGGGAGCAGAGAGTGGACACAGGGCGCAGAGTGCGGGCTGAGAGCACAGGCATGGGTGGAGGCAGACACAGCCAGGAACTAAAGCTCTGAAAACCTGAGTGGGGAAACAGCATGGACTGGTATACGACTGTGGAAGCAGCGCCCTGAGACTTGTAAAGGAACCTCCTGCAGAGGATCAAGCAAGAGGGTCCACCAGGGGGCTTGACCTTGGAAAAAACCAGAACTCAGACCTCAGGAGCCAATAGACCGCGGACAGACACTGAGTGCGAGGATAAACCTGAGAAGCTGCTGGGCTAATGATGGCTACCCAGTCTCAGGAAGCTCAGAAGAGAAAGAATAACAACAAGAAAAAGAAGCCTTTAACACTCGACAACTTTTACACAGAGAAAATCCAGACAACCGAGCAAACAGAGGAGGAGAACAAACAAGCATCCGGACCCTTCTCAAATAAGGAAAACGCCTCACAAGCTATGGAAGAGTTCAAAACTGAGATTTTGAGGAAAATGGAAGAGATCTGGCAAGAAAATAACTGTTTAAAAGGTAGTATCTTGCAATTGAACACCAGAAATGACGAGATTGAAAAGGAATACCAGAAGATTATGGCCGAAAACCAGAAGATTATGGCCGAAAACCGAAAGATTATAGCCGAAAATCAATCCCTAAAGGCTAGAATTGAGCAAGTAGAAGCTAATGATCTCTCAAGACAACAAGAACAAATAAAACAAAGTCAAAAGACTGAAAAAATAGAAGGAAACATGAAATATCTCAATGAGAGAGTG